>NC_084508.1:18795776-19095776 GCF_024500385.1 Phyllopteryx taeniolatus | reverse complement strand
TTTAGTATCTCATGTGTACAATATCGAAACAGAACCACACCAGGTCAGATAACAACTGACAGTGGCTATCTTCAATTTCTCTTGCGGCTTATGAAATGAAGCTTTTAACCTCACAGTTAGCTTTTTTATTCATGTTATTTTCCCTTGGCAGTTTGTATTTTATTTCTTTACAGACTTGACAAAAAGTGAACGGTTCTAAACAGGGAAAGTTGAAACATTCATTTGAAGTAGCAATTAGAGAACGACATATACGTTAGAATCAGCAATTAGAGATCAAAATCAATCTTCAGCACATGCAATTAGAAATAAAATATAGTATAATTATATGAATGACGCAAGTCACGGTATAAAAACTGATTTATTCCTGAGTGCCTACTCGTTGCAATTTGTTTGAGTTTGTTTCCCCCTGCTGGTCAAAATGTATATAGCATAGCTGGAGATTTTACGTTACATAGATACAGTACCGCCGGTCCATTTACAGTGTTGTACAAACTGAAATAAATCTCAATAAAATGATAGTTTTTTCTGAAATTATTGTATATATTTATTGAAATATATCATGTGAAGCAAATTTAAGTGAATTTTATAACATGGAGTAATCAAGCAGCGGTACAAATTCTTTTTTTTTGGGGGGGGGGGGGGGGCTTTGCGGCTGAGTCCTGTTACATGAATTCTTTTTTGATGTTATTTGTTTATTTTTAAAATATATATGAATTTGTCAAATCACTAATGTGCTGCTTTAAATATTAATATTACATATTTTACTTAAGTAAGAGTACTGTTATTTTAGAATAATGTGACTCAAGTAAAAGTAAAAAGTACTCCCCGAAATACATACTTGAGTGAGAGTAAGAAACTACTCAGTGAATAAACCTACTAAACAAAAGATTAATTGGTGAGAAACTTCTGATTAAAAAAATAAAATAAATCCAGACGATGAACGTCAAAAAAATATATACATATAATATATGGGAGTCCACACATACCTGCCATCATTTAAAATTTTAAGTGCCCAGCAACAAACAACACATGCATTGGGGCCGACAGAAACATTATTTACTTTATTCACTTAAATGAATTAAATAGTTGTTTATTAACCAGACTTGTGGGCGTGTGTGTGTGCGTGTGTGTGTGTGTGTGTGTGTGCGAGAGAGAGAGAGAGAGAGAGAGAGAGAGAGAGAGAGAGAGAGAGATTAAGATTGCAGTATGGCATGTACCCCAAAGGTTTTACAGTGATTTATGACCATAAAATAGCACTGTTGCCATACGCAATGCCAAAACAACAACAGAAAGCTCTGCAATTTATCACAAGGTGTTTTCTCAAGTTAGAAGTGGGCTGTAATATCCAGTGGGCAGATGCAAGACTGCATCATCATAATCATCATCTGAATCATAAAGGAGTTGTTTTTCGGAGTCCGTAACGTAAACACTCGTGTGGCTGTCCCCCCAAATGAGTCATTTATGCCGTCTGATTGGTGAATTGGAGTCCAATGACATTAATGATCACTTTGGATTTGCGCGAAGGCGCCCTATGCGGAAGTTGAAGATGAAGTCTGAAAATAGTTCACGTATGCAATCATGGATAAATAATAAATAAAAGTGTGGTGGATTCAAACTACTCTGATAAGTACATCCAACCATTCATTTTCTGTACCGCTTATCCTCACTAGGGTCGTGGGCGTGCTGGAGCCTATCCCAGCTAACTGCGGGCTGGAGGCGGGGTACACCCTGAACTGGTTGCCAGCCAATCGCAGGGGACATATAAACCAACAACAATTCGCACTCACATTCATATCTACGGACAATTTAAAGTCTTCAATTAACCTACCATGCATGTTTTTGGGATGCGGGAGGAAACCGGAGTACCCGGATAAAACCCACGCAGGCACGGGGAGAACATGCAGACTCCACACAGGCGAGGCCGGATATCAACCCGGGTCCTCAGATCTGTGAGGCAGATATGTATTAGCAGATTTAAAATACATAAACTGCAGTTTATTTTGGGGGAGGGAGCGGGGGGCGCAGGGGGCGTTTGCCCAACCCCTGTCGACGATTAGGATTTTGGGGCATCAGGAAGCCTTGTGTGCAACACACATTTGCATGCCACTTGACATGCTCCTGTATTTTCAAATTCTGCTTTCAGATCCTGTTTTGTACCCTCAACTCCCATAAAGTTGACATGCAGAAGTTACTGGGGGGGCAGATTGGACTGGAGGACTTTATATTTGCTCATGTCAGAGGAGAGACTAAGGAAGTGGAGGTGACCAAGACAGAGGACGCATTGGGCCTCACCATCACAGACAATGGTGCTGGATATGCATTCATTAAGGTGAATAAGGACAGTAAATTACCACTGTGTAGAAACTTTGCGTTTCAGTTCATTGGAAAACGTTTTGAATTTTGCTCAATATTAAACCAACTATCTGCATTGAAATGTACATTTTTGTGTTCGCAATTGCTTCTGAGGAGACTTCAAGTAATTGGTGCTCAAAACAAAGCTAAAAGTGATTATTCTCCCCCTTAAGAGAATAAAGGAAGGCAGCACTATAGATCGACTGAAGACAGTGTGTGTTGGTGATCACATCGAGGCCATCAATGACCAGAGCATTGTGGGATGTCGACATTACGAAGTGGCCAAGATGCTGAAAGAGCAACCAAGAGGCATTCCCTTCACTCTACGCCTAGTCGGACCGAAGAGGGCCTTTGGTGAGATATGCTTTTTACACTGTTATCTACCTTGATGTATAGCACATAGAAGAGCAGCGCACATCCATCCATCCATCCATTTTCTATACCGCTTATCCTCACTAGGGTCGTGGGCATGCTGGAGCCTATCCCAGCTATCTTCAGGCGAGAGACGGGGTACACCCTGAACTGGTCGCCAGGACACATATAAACAAACAACCATTCACACTCACATTGACACCTATGGCCAATTTAGAGTCTTCAATTAACCTACCATGCATGTTTTGGGGATGTTGGAGGAAACCGGAGTACCAGGAGAAAACCCACGCAGGCACGGGGAACAGGCGAGGCCGGGATTTGAACGCTGTTCCAGAGCATTGTGGGATGTCGACATTACAAAGTGGCCAAGATGCTGAAAGAGCAACCAAGAGGCATTCCCTTCACTCTACGCCTAGTCGGAGCCCAGCCTGTGTGGAGTTTGCATGTTCTCCCCGTGCCTGCGTGGGTTTTCTCTGGGCCCTCCGGTTTCCTCCCACATCCCAAAAAAAACATGCACGGTAGGATCATTGAAGACTCTAAATTGCCGTGGGTGTGAATGTGAGTGCGCATGGTTGTTTGTTTATGTGTGCCCTGCAATTGGCTGGCGACCAGTTCAGGGTGTACCCCGCCTCCTGCCCGTTGATAGCTGGGATAGGCTCCAGCACTCCCGTGACCCTTGTGAGGATAAGCGGCTCAGAAAATGGATGGATGGATGGATAATAATAATAATAATAATAATAATTTACAATACAGAACTGTACTACGATTTATTTTTTGTGTTCAATGTTTGATAGTTTGTGATAACATAGTTTGTTTTTATTCTTCTGGTAATTCAGATTTTTACCTTTACCTGAATGAATTTTTAGATTTGTTGTTTATTATCACTCAAATTCAACATCCTCATCAAGCTCTTATGATAATGTATTAGGAGCACATACAACAAGGTTCAATAATAAACTACATTCAAAACTGAATGTTTCTCCAGCAACATGTAATGAAAACACTGTACTTTACTACTAAAATACTGTATTTTGCCACTAAAAGGCGTTATTTTGCAACTACTGCTGCTCTCAGGTTGATGTTACGCTACAACATTAATTTAAAGATAACCAAGAGAGTTTGCGGTCTTTTAATCAATGTTACTGAAAAAACAATAACAAAACAAGGCAGTATCCATCATCTGAAAGGGTGCAAAACAGGAAGCGTGGCCATATCTCAACAATACTTTGATGTTGGATGTTAAATATTTAGCATAACAAGACTGAAGGTGCGATGGTATCTTTGGTCCATTGATTCATTATATCAGCATGGTGCCGATGGTACCTGTGCTTGGTATTCAGGGATGGATTAATGTGTAGGGTTGTGTGAAGGATCAACTTTGGGCCCCTTGTTTGCTGAATGGGAAAAAAAAGTCATTTGATTTAAATGTGCACAGGGTGAACAAACTATCAGTTGAGATGTCAGTTGTGTCACAACATTTAAAATAAAATAATAAAGCTGATAAGACCTTAGTTTGCGATGTTGCACATAGAAATCGAAAATGACTGAAAGATGTTTTAAAAACACCAAAGTAATGCCCAAGAAACAATAACAATAGTGTGGATACGGTTGTAGCACTGTGTGGACACACTTTGATGTAATACTTTCTTTAGCAACATAATCCTGGCTAATCCAAACAACATAAAGTTAACCTTTGGTTTATTTACAAAATTCCTTGCCATGTAGGCGTCTGTCTCCCTTTCCCCTTCCCATAAATGTTTTCATCAAATGGCACAAGAGCCTTATTTATTGCACTTGATCACAACGCATTGGAAAGGAAATTAAGGAGTAAATTGTTGTGAGTGAATGAAGCCGACAGGGCTGGGGCCTTGCTGTCGTCGACCTTTTTTTTAACAGCGGGGAAACAAAATTTAGAGTCAAGGAGCTGACTTCTGAATAACACTGTACAATTGATGTGACTGTGAGAACAATGTAACTAAAGGTCCACTTTGGATGAGATTACATCACAAACAGAGTCTTAATAGTTCGTCAGTTCTTTACCTTATCACCAGGTCACACAAACAGTATCGAATTGTACATTTTAATCAATTCAATATTCTGGCCTAAACTACTGCACAATTAATTTGAATTAAATTACCAAGATATTTGGGACAATATTTATAACTACATGGGAATTTGGGGAGCACACTTTTTTCTGCCTGTATAATGGTGACCCAGTGCAAAAATCCAGTCCATAAATCCATGTTTAGATGAGTTTGGTTGAGAAGAACTTTGGAAGAGGAGCCCTAATCTCAACCCAAACTTCAGGATAAACTATAACAGATATTGTGAGGCAGGCCTTGCCTCAAGTTCCAACATCTCACTGATTCTTGACTGTGACTGCATCAATGTTCTACTTGTTGAAAGAATGGGAATAATCCCCACTGACACATGCATGCGTGATGAGCAGCGGAAGTGACTGGGGACAGGGTTTTTCTGTCTGTATCTGAAAAGTGCATGCAGATGCATGCAGTTGCATGACAGGAAAATTTGCAGACGGTTCAACAATGTAAAAACCTCTCTATCGTCATGTCTAGTTGCAAACAAGTAATGACCTTCTGGCAAGAAGTTGTTTGAACAGTTTCACATTAGTTGATGTAGTTTATATTGGTAATGATGACCCTGGCATCATCTCAATGTTAATACCGTTAATGTGTGTTAAATTACTGGCAAACACAGAGAAACAATAATTCACCAGAAGTACTCACTTACTGTAGATGTGTAACATACTTTTGCCCATACAATAAATCCATTCAACAGCTTAGTTTCTACTCTCAGGGGAGGTTTTGCGCTATCTATGGGCAACAAAAACATTCGGTCAATTATATGACGTTTTTACAGTCAGTTGAATATGCAGAGGTCAAGTAAGTTTTTGGTGGGAAATACAATCACTGTGCTTCATTGGAAGTGATGCATACTCTTCTTGCAAATATTTTAGATTTTTAACTGCAGAAGTTTTTTTTTATTGTTATTAGTCGAGGGACACAAAGGTTAAAAGCAGCCCCTGTATAACTTACAACACAAAAACATTCATCCACCCATCCATTCTCAATACCACTTAGCCTGTTCTGGCTCACAGGGTGCTGGTGCCTATCCCAGCTGACTTTGGGCAGAAGGCGGACTACACTCTGAATTGGTCACCAGTCATGGTTCGATTAAATTAACTCATGTTTGTGTGTGTCTGTGTGTGTGTGTGTATACGTGTGTGTGTTTAGACATGATTGGAATGAGGACTAAAGTACCCAAGTCGAATGAGGGCAAGATAGTCAAAGGAAGGGAAACCCTGCGCCTTCGTTCCAAAGGTTCCGCTACCGTCCAGGAAGTGGTGAGTTTGCAGGATAATGGCTGAACTATCAGCGACACATACAAACACACACTTCCTAGAGACATTTTCTGTACCGCTTATCCTCACTAGGGTCGCGGGCGCGCTGCAGCCTATCCCAGCTATCCTCGGGCGAGAGGCGGGGTACACCCTGAACTAGTCGCCAGCACATATTGACAAACAACCATTCCCACCTACAGGCAATTTAGAGTCTTCAGTCAACCTACTATGCATGTTTTTGGGATGTGGGAGGAAACCAGAGTACCCGGAAAAAACCCACACAGGCACAGGGAGAACATGCAAACTCCACACGGGCGAGGCCGGATTTGAACCCAGGTCCTCAGAACTGTGAGGCGGATGTGCTAACCAGGCGGGCACCGTGCTGCCAATGGACACACCTGTACTCTGTAATATACAGTGCTATCACAAATTCAGCTTTTACACAAAATCTCAGTTTTGAATAAAATATAAGAGAGAAATAGTGTGTGGAGCAACATGGAGTATAGAACATTTTATCATACTGAAAGGTGTTTTGCACCTATCATATTCGGCCATGAAGTATTAGTTTTACACCACTACAAATTACAACTTTTATAGTAAACATTGTCAAACGAATAACTCTCTGATCTTGCCAATTACAACTGAGCATCACTAGCTTTGTAAAGACACAAGTTTGCTACTGCTCTGGGATCTTGTTGGCCAATGTGCAGGTTACAAAATATTTAGTTACAAAAAAACTGTATGTAAGAAATGAAGACAAAAGGGATTCGTTATACCATACACTAAAATTAGTTCTGAACCCACAGATTAAATCCTTACAAGATAAAATTTTTTCTAACACTCAAAAAGTCAAATGTAAGTAGCAATGTGAACTGTAAACACCAGTACATTTTCTTCCCAGCAGAATGAGTTTGAAGAGCGGGCCACCATGAAAGTGGATGACCTGCTGGAAAGCTACATGGGCATCCGAGATTTAGAGCTCGGTAAGATCACCTTACTGGTATGCACACTTTACGGTCAAAAGTATATGGATAGTCATATTTGCACCAAAAAGGGCTTTCACTCCTCTTGGAAGACTTGAATTGTGTTTGTGGAATTGACCTTGGACCTAAGGGAGGCCCTGTCTCAAAACCTCTGTTCTTTTTCATCTCAAATGTGTTTGATGCTGCTAATATTCACAATGGGATAATAGCTGCTTCAATGCCCCACTTTATTACCTGTTTACATGGAATGTTAATGAAATTCTATGTCAGACAAAACTCAGATTTATTTTTAAATGGACAGTTTATTTAACAAGGAAAAATTTTTTTTCAAGAGTGTCCTGACCAAGACCAGCAGCAAACACAGTTAAAAAAAGGTGCAGATAGACAAACAACAGTCGTATATACTATAGTGTTGTGCTCAAGACCACACTATCCAAGACCAAGACTTGCCTGAGACCAGAACTCACCGAGACCAAGACAAGACCAAGACATTTGGGAGTCGAGTCCGACCTTCAAAATGTGGTTTTTAGACGGGTCTTGAGTTTTTACAACACCAATACCTACAAAAAAATAAAATAAAAAATAAATTAAACAATTTCAATTTAACAAGTCTGCCAGAATTTGAGCACAATCATAAAAAAAAACACAAAAGAGACAGAACATCTACAAACAGATGTATCTGCCTCCTAGTTATCCAACAATGTCTTCAAAGCATCCACTGAGACCAAAAAATGCAATTTCAACTCCTTTTTGTAAATAGTCCCAGTAAAAGGGAGGAGCAAACTTAAATGCCTTTTCCCCAAGTTCAGTTCTGACCCCCGGGACAGAAAGAGAGAAAAAAGCATCCTGTGAACAAAGATGATAGATTCCAGAGTTCCTTTAGTTACTGAAAGTCAGACGGTAAGAAGGCTGAAAACCAAGAAATGCCTTCTATGTTTTCGTCTACGTGTAGACAAGGAGGACCATCCAACATGCTCATATAACAAACAAACAATTAAAGTTGGTGATGAACCTCAGAGCCCTGTGAAAACACTGCATGCAAAAAGACCGACACAAAAGTAGCACCAACAAGGCTGTTTTTGGATTCAAAAGAAAGGCAGGATTTGATCCTGAAATAAATACCCAGTTTTCAATTTCAACTTTTTCACCAACTGATGAATATGAGAGTGAAAATGCCAAGATACCTGGAGCTTGATAAAGACTCACTCTTGAAATGTCACAATTTGCAGATGATTCTGTGGCTTAGCCTTAGCATTTGAGAAAAAGACGACTTTATTTGTTTTGAATAAATAAAAATTCTGCTGAATAAAATTAAAAGCCAGTTGTAATTGGGCAAGTGTCTGGTTTTGGGTAGAGGCTGTGCAATACAAAACTGCATCATCAGCATATGAATGAAGCTTCACATTGGACAGTTTTTGGTCAATGTTAGGATGAAAAGGAATGGCCCCAGAACTTTTTTCCCCCTTTAAGGTGCATGCGTATTAACAATATTATTCAAACCTGCTTAAAAGAAGTCCCAGGCACTGTCAACATGAGAGATTAGACTGATTTTGTCCCACTAATAATTAAACAGATTGTGAAAGAAACTTTTTTCGAGTTCTAATACTGTTTCATATTGTTTGATTATGACACAGGGTTTTGTTTTTGGAATATTTCCATCTCGAACAGCTGCAGTGACACAAGTCGTCACTACTGTCGATTGCAAATATTGAAGCAGTTGAATACTAATAACTACTAATACTGTATTTTCTGTCACATTCTGTTAGGATATTAAGAAAAATCTGTTTCTTACTCTGTTTGTCACCCTTCTGGTCAGATTAGAAAAGTCAGATTACACCTGACAATGGATCCCATTGCACATATATAATACATACTGTATATAGTCTCACTGATCCAATAGCCAAGTGGAAGAAAGCGCAATTAGAGTGTAGTAGCTCTACCTAGTGGTGAAGGTGATACACTTACCCTAAACATGTCCTAAAATTGTTATAATTGAGGAATGTGTCAAAATGTAAGAAGAATATTCCAAATAAAATGGGATATAATTACGGACTTGTAACTGACATACTCTAATATTATCCAACCTCTTACTGACATGAACCAAAGAAAATCTAAACCTCCATATCCCTTCATCTGTGCAGCAACCACCATTGTGGAAGCGGGCAAAGACAAGAAGAACCCTGATGACTTTGCAGAAGCTCTGGACTCAGTTCTGGGAGATTTCGCTTTTCCTGATGTGTTTTTGTTTGATGTCTGGGGAGCAATTGGAGATGTCAAGAATGGGAGAATCTAGATTTTTATTGAGACCATAGAGCGGTGTCCCCTGGCACATCCAATTAAAAAAAGGCATTGTAGCCTTCTTATTTCTTACATGAATTTTTAATTCATTCATACATGTTTAATGCTTGCATACATTTAATATTTATGCAAGAATCACTTTCTTTTAAAACTACGGCAGGTACTGAAATTAATGTATTGTTTCTGTTTTGGTATTTAGGCACATTATTGTTCACATCGGACTGAGGATTTAACCACTGTGTACATTATCAGGTCAAATAAATAATGCACAGAAAAGCTATTGCATTTACAGTACAGTAGAAGTCACTTTTAAATAATTAATAGAAAAAAATAATGAGCAATCATGTTTACAACAACACCAATTGTACAATAGTTAAGATTGTGTTTAGTTTTGAAAGAAAAAAAAAAAGAAAAAAAAAGGCGTCTTGGATTCCAGACGACATTGTCATATCCGTTCAAAATAATTTTCCTGTTGGTCTTTGAAGATAATGACTTAAGAGCATCTGTCAGAAAAGAACTGCAACAGGAAAAACAACTGGTCTTTGATCAAAACCAGGATGTTAGATATACTATAGTGAATGTTTGTGGATTTTTAGTTCAAGGCTTCTCAAGAGTTATAGTAAAAGAAATACAAAAATGGAGAAGGTTTCTTTTAAAACCATGTATTTAAAAGGTATATTATTATTTCTTTTAGACACCAGGAGGCAACAAACCAGCTTCCCTCTTTATGAACTAAATATTCTTCACTGCTCTGTGTTCAATAGAGACATTACTACTGTAGGTTTGTGTGGCTCTGCTATGGTAAACAAGGTGTCAAGTTATGCTCTGTAATGCAGAATGTATTATTGCTAGCTGATGTTTGTCTGAAAGCGATGTTTTACTTTGACGCGTTGTACGGTACTCTATGAAAGATCTCCATCTAAACACGTGACTATGTTTGACAATTTTCACATTTTAAAGGAAGAATAAAACAATATCATAGTGATCAAAAGGATGCATTTGAGTTTCTGCATTAGACTGCTCCATTTTGTACAATCATGTTCTATTTAGTGTAACATACTGAAGGGAACAAGAAGGATATGTCGCTCTTTGATTTCTCATAGTTTTAATAGACAGCACTGACACACTGACACATTTTCAAAACTTTCAAAGTTCAGAGGTCAGACGTCTTGAAGGGCAGAAATAAGGACAGAATATCAGAGTTCCCAGTGCCACATACAAGACAGCAGTATTTTGGGCAAAACTGGCATGTGTGGTTTAATGCTGCTTAGTTGCCTTACTAATCTGCTCCTGAAAAAATGTATGACCACCAAATAATTGCATTTATGTCTTCATAAACCCTGTTGGGACAGGTAATAATAATAGTAATTGACATCTGAGTGCACATATGCATTGATTGAGTTAGTATACCACAATTAATAAAGATAAACCACATATTTTCCACAGGCATGCAAATTTTAAAATTCTTTCCACATAATGCATACTGTATACTGCGTATGACAGACAATCATGCATATATGCACCTGAAAATAGAAACTTGATCATTCCCAAGTTTGTAAAATATGAACATGTGCATGTGAAAAGCGTAATGTCCAACTTGCCCCAAGTCCACAATGTTTCAGCTAACCACAGAGTGACGATTCTACATTGGGGCAAATGTTTCACAATACTTATACTATAGTGCTTTTGGAGTAATTTCCTTAGTGGTGTCTGTCTGCTTTTAATCTGACTGTGCTTCTGCCAACTCTCTTGCCCCTATTTTTGCCATGTGGGGCAGCTGAGGCCTTTGGCCCAAGTTGCAAGTGAAATGACACAACTTTCTGTGGCAAAAGTGTGGTGTGATTGGAGAATCATGATTTACGTTGCTGTATCTTAATTGTAGAGTTTTAGAATATACTGTATTAATATTACACTGCCAGTGATTTTTTTCTTGTTTAGCATCTTTTTTAAGGGAAGTATATACCGTAATTTCTGGTGTATAATGCGCATTTCCCCGCCCCCCCCAAAATAGTCAAAAGTCAATAGTGCGCATTATACATAGGTATGGGGCAAATGGAAAAAAAACCTTCACATTTTATAAATGTATGCCGCCATCTCGTGGTTATGAAAAGGCTATACACTTTCATTCCGAAAATGCCACCGCCACCTAGTGTTTATAAAAAATGTGTAGTACATTCATTCATTCATTCCAATATGACAGGGGTACGTATATATGTACATGCATATATGTACAGTTGTGCTCATAAGTTTACATACGCTGGCATCCATCCATTTTCTGAGCCACTTCTCCTCACTAGGGTCGTGGACGTGCTGGAGCCTATCCCAGCTGTCATCGGGCAGGAGGCGGGGTACACCCTGAACTGGTTGCCAGCCAATCGCAGGGCACATAGAAACAAACAACCATTCACACTCACAGTCATCCCTACGGGCAATTTAGAGTCTCCAATTAATGCATGTTTTTGGGATGTGGGAGGAAACCGGAGTGCCCGGAGAAAACCCACGCTGGCACGGGGAGAACATGCAAACTCAGAACTGTGAGGCTGACGCTCTAACCAATCGTCCACCGTGCCGCCCATACGCTGGCAGAATTTGTGAAATATGCATATATTTTTTAAAAATATGACTGACTGAACAACAACCATCATTAATTTCTTTACGGTTATGTTTTTTTTTTTAATGATAATGCTTTTCTGAAGTGCTTTACAGTTTAATTTGAATCCCATTAAAATAAAATTAAATGTGTTTTGCCTGGTCCTTCATGTTTTCTTTAAAGAATTGTACCGATCTTACAAAATCTGCCTGGGTAATCAAACATATGAGCACAACTGTGTGTTTTCTAATTTACAAAATAAAAGTAGGGCTGTTATTTTGTAAATGAAAAAAAGGATTACGTGTTCAAATAAAGTGCTAAACTTCAGAATAATTCTTTGACATAAATAATAATAATAATAATAAAAAAACAAAATACAGATACTTCTTGTTTTGAGCAAATGGGTAGAAGCAAAATCATGCATTGTAAAAAGGCATTATACATAGGAAGAAGGGTTTTCCAGAATTTTGAAGTCAACTTTGGGGGTGCGTATTATACAGGGGTGCGCATTATACACGAGAAATTATGGTACATGCTTGATTCCTGGTTAGTAGCCTAAATTTATCACAGTATGTTAATAATGCAAACAATGGCGGTTTCTGGCATGCGCATTATGTGCAGCATAGCGCAGCAGTGCTTTGGGACAGCAACATGCCACAAAATAAAACAAGATATTGCTACTGAAATGGCACGACATGTCAAACATTGGCATTTACAATATACTGTATAGGCGATTAGTGTACCAGGATGAGGGTGAGGTCTTGGAGTATGATAGGAAATGTTTACAATAATTGTATAATACTTATTGTAAACATGGAGAGGAAACGATCAAAGTCATTGGGTGGGAAATTTTGAAAGAAGAGGAGGAGAAAGTAGCAAAAGACGCAGCTTCATTCTTATAACTGTACTATGTTGTTATTTTATGGGGCGGGGTTGGTTCCAAATTGAAATTGCAATGTGTGTCTCACTTATAAGCCTCTTGCTTCTACATTGTTTATAATTAATTAATTATAACATTTAAATGGCTTCAGCATCAACCACACAGTTAGGGAGCAGATATAAAGACATTATAGACGATTCTGCATCAAAAAGGCCAGATGGCAACTCTTTTGAAATCATTTTGCAATTTAATCCTTAAGCAATAACACACCGAAAAAAAAGCCTAAATTATTTCAATAAGGTACCCTTAAGTTTGTGTTTTTTTTTTTAAATTCTCTTTTGTTCTAATTCTAATTATTATTTGCTGCTGCTGTATTATTTGATGATAATTCAATATATTTCAAAGAAACTGTACGCCAGTGTTTATCATTGGTGTGTGTGTGCGCGCGTGCGTGCGTGTGTGTATGTTCGTGGTGGGTCTCGCACAGGGTGCCATTCAAGAAAGTATCACCACTGTACACAAAAACATCATCACTATAAACCAACTTCGTCTCTCCTCCAAACTAGTCGAACCATCATGAGTGGATTTATAGTGTATTGAGTGTTTCATTTAATTGTTCGTTCTGTCCTGTTTCATCTGAGCTAAGAGGCCTCCCAAGTGAAGAAGAATGTGTTAATCTGTGAACGGTGTTCCGAAATGATTGGTTTAAGGTGGACCATTGGGACCATTGGGACCACCGGGACCAGTCCATGCGTGGGTGGACTCTCTGCAATACTGCCCTGCGAAACAGGATATACACCCATGGGTCCAGGATCTGGTTCCAGGAGGCAAAGCGCAGCCACAGCAGAAGGTATATGACCTGCAGAGGACGTCCACTCAGCACAGTTTGTGCAATAAAGACCTGGTGGAGGAGGGAGGATATGAAAGAAATCAGCATGAATCAATGAAATTCAGAAGATGTGGTGGAAATTCAACAGAGGAAGTCACAGTTGCATTAACTACGCAAGGCAGACAAGGTCAGACATGTATTTAATATGATCGGAAATCAGAGTTAAGAAACAAATTAGTGGAATTATTTAGACCTTGCATTAAATGAACCTGGCCTGACAATTATGTCATGTTAACCTTTCCATAGCTGTATTTAAAAAAAAAAATAAAAACATTGTTTTATAGCAGTCAGCTGGAGTCCACTTGCAGTGACTCAAATGTACTGTATTGTAGAAAATCTGGCATTATTGATGACGTGAAATAAAAGAATTACAGGTTTAGTTGGGCAGTGTTACCGCAGAGAGCAACAGTTTTTACCGGGAATACTACAAGCAGTTAGTCATGTCACCAAGCAGCCATATCCAAGAAAAGTTGACAATGAGACTATTTTGACAATTGTACACCGCACCATGTACTGAGGAGGATTTAGGATTGGAAATGTGTGAACAACTCAGGTTAGTTATGACCTGAGATCTGGAAATAAAAGGTTTGCGGTAAACTCTGGATTAGGCTGTATTTTACAGCTAATAGAAAATAGTGATTTAAGTGTAAAATACTTTGTGTACTGTAAACAAAAAAATCTCAATGTACTTTTCTCCCATTTAATATAGGTGGACAAAAAAGTGACACATGACAAAATGGAGATTATTTTAGAAACTTAGATTGTTCTTTAAATTGAAACACTGGCAAATGGGATGCTCCAGTTTATGTTTGCTGAATGTTGTTAAAAGCAGGCTGTAACATGCCATGAACAAAATGATAGGATATAAGAAAGCAAGCATGGACAGCAGGAGCATCACAAAAAGATGAGACAATGGCTACACTTCAAAACACAATCCAAATATTACAGTGATTTAATGGGTTAGAGGAGAACAGACACTTTATAAATGAATAATCTCATCCAAGACATGGGTTGATTGGCTTTCTGGAGCTCACAGGCCGACGTTAAGAGGGGTGATTGATGATGATGGTGAAACTATGTGAGTCGTATCACCTTTTCACATTCACATTTCACTCGCCTTATTCGGGAAACGTGACACATGATGTATATCCAGGGGTCAAATATCTGATTGCAGGTGGCCAAGCGTATGTACAACAAAACACTTTCATCTTTTACAGCTTCCTCAGTCGAAGAGTTCACCAGAATATAAATCTGTGCAAGGTATCACACAACCATGGTTAGACCGGGCTGCAGAACAGTATTTCATTTAGTGGGCCAATAAACATCACACCCATATTGTTTGTTGTGCATTTAGTTATTATAAACGTTGAAAAATTCATATAAATGCAGATGCAGTATGCAGAATGTGACTTTTGCATCTTTTGGTAGTTTAAATATATTAAATGGTTTTATGACAGAAACATTTAAAAAGAAATCATATATCACCATATTGTACTCATTGTTGAAATGTAAAGGCAATGTTTTAACATTAACGTTCTTTACATACAAATATAAAAATGAGTTGGTCGCAACCTTATCTTTGATGTCGAGTGATGGACGTGCTTCGGGAAGTGAAGAAGGAGAATAGAAGACTTTTTAAGATTCTTAACTGTCATTTAAGAATGAGATGAACTTACCGCTGTTAAAATAAAATATAAAATAATAACTTATACTCATCATTAACTATGATGTTAATTGACTAACGACAAATGCAGAGGAAGAATGATGCTGGCACTTGCGAGGTTAGTCTTGTAACCAAACAGTGAAAACCAGCGTTGTACATATTGTCCTTTTATTACTATTGTCGACTTATAGTTGACTTAGCAAAATTGTACTAGTAGGCAGAGAGATAGACACCGAATAGGAAGCAAATAGAAATAACACAACCTGGCAATATAAAATCATAGTAATAGTAATAATAGTATTATCAAAGAGTAACGATTTAAGTTTTCTCTTGGGCAGCCATGGCCCAATGATTAAGATCATCACCTGCCACCGTGGGGGACCTAGGTTCAAGACCCCGACTGGACCATCCGCCAACATCCCCCGGACTAATGGCTGTGGTGTCCTTGAGCAAGACACTGATACCCCGAAATGCTCCCCGGGCGCTTCAGCTGCCCCCTGCTCCAGTGTGTTCCACTAACATGTGTATGTGTTCACTGTGATGGGTTAAATGCAGAGAACAAATTTTGTGTGCATGCATGCATGTTCATGACCATAAAAGATGATTCTTCTTCTTCTTCATAAATAGTGAGAGTGTCCGTCTTTTGGAACAGATCTGGAGGATTATTTCATAGGAGAGGAGCCAAATTTCTAAAAGTTCTACCTCCCGTTCTATTTTTGTATATTCTGAGAAGGTTGAAAATGCAACACGAGCTGTTTAAGGTATGATGGTGCCTGAAAATGTTTGTGCGTTGTAAGTGAAAAGAAGGATTTTTAAAATTCAAATCAAATTAGAATTTTTTTTAGGAAGCCAATGCAGTAAAGCTAGCACTGGGGAAATATGATCTCTTCTTCTCATTCTTGTCACCACTTGGGCAGCAGCATTTTGAAAAAGCTGGACAGTCTTTAACGACTTGCTGGAGCAGAGAGTAACAATAATCCATGCTCGGGGTGACAAACGTATGCACTACTTTTTCAGCATCGGCTAGCGGCAAGGAAATATGATTTTTTTTCCCATGTTAAGAAAGTGAAAAAGAATGCTATAAGCAGCCATGACAGACATGTAACATTTGTGTACGCTGTAATTTAATATCTCATTTCCACTCCAAATGCAAAAGGTCCAAAACATAGTGGTCAGACAGTTCTCTGTCATTGTATGTACTGGATCAACCGGCCATCACCTCCTTCTATGGAAGCATTTGCTTTCAGCTTTTACAATTTGCTGATTTCTGATATCACCATGGAGACCGACAAGACGTACATTTTACAGTAGTTGTCCATTTGAGGATGCTGGTTTTGTCCCTGTTGTACACCAAATGTCAACTAGAGTGTTAAAGTCCCCTCAGATGATCTGCAGGCTTTTAGTTCAGCTCATAAGGAATTTTGCATTGCTGTGGGGAAATGAAGCATGAAGACAGTAAAATCTCTTAGGCTGGCATGATGCTTCATTAAGGCAGCGCTGATAAAAAAGTAAAAGATAAAAATGTCAGAATAGGGTGCAGAATGCTTTAGATGCCTTTCAGATGTGACATAGGACGATTGCTATTCTGAGTCTCTTATTATATAACCTTCCTTTGCTGTCCTGTGTCCTTTTATGGGCAATGACATAGCATTTACTGTGCAAAATTTTCCTTGGATAATTGTCTTGAAAGTATGCCTTCTGTTATGAAACAGGTGTTCTCTTCTTATTTAATAATTGGCCAGTTCTCATAATTTGGGGAGAAAATGTAACTCACGTGTAAATAATTGCTGTTACTGTATATTTCACACTCCCACCCAAACAAGTAAAGAGACTTACTAGCATCGGGCACCAGCAGATGGAAGCGATGGCCATGATCAGGATGAGCTGCACCATCATTTCCACTTCCTGATCTCGGGGACGTTGCATCTTATCCTGTCCACAGCACACCTTGATCAGCGTCACAACAGTCACCGTGTTCAACACAAAAGACACAGCGATGCACGTCAACCCGACCATGGAGAAGAGCACAGAAAAGGTCAGGTCATTGCCCTCTGAGCTAATGTTGAAAAAACACCAGGAGCCGGGCATCTGCATGTGGTAGCTCCCGACTCCTGTCAGAGGCAACAACGCTATGCAGCCGGCAAAGAACCACACCAGCAACAACATGAAGACCGTTCGCCTCCTGGGCAGAGTGGTGGTGCGTGCAAATGGACGGGTGATGCCAATGAAGCGCTCCAGAGCCATAGCCGCACCGAGCAGCAGCGGACATAGTCCGTAGAAGACCATGGACATGCCCATGAAGTTGCAGAAGTGGCAGTGTGGGTCCAAATTGCGCCAGTTGAAGTGCGTCACATGAAAGGAGACCACAATGCTGCCTGTGACCACCAGACCCATGAAGTCAGTGATCACCAGGCCGCCCAGGAAGATGAGGAAGGAAGAGCGAGAGCTGCTGTGAGTCCGCTGGAACGACTTGATTAGAACCACAAAGGCGATGAGGTTGGAGGTGATACCCAACACGCTGAAGATGGAAGAGAAGTAGGCTGAGGCAATGGTGGGCACATACTTAAAAGGAGGATTGTTAATCCTGTAGCAGAGCGGCGTGTCGTTAGAGGGCAGTAGGGCAGAAGTGTTCATGGTGTCCAGATGAGCCGGAAGATGTCCACTTCAGATTTTGAAGAACAATATCACTACTAAGAATCTGGCTCTTCAACCTTAAAAAGAAAAACAAAGTACATCATCCCTTTTCTGCAGAATATACTGTATCGTAGTTCATCTTACAAACTACAGTGCACATAAACATATACTACGTATTGTTAAAATGTGTGAATTTTACCATTTGTATTTTTCAGGATTTGTTGCATAGTAGTTTTTGTATCAATCTTTCATTGTGTATTACATCATTTAAGTTACATAGCAATTATATATCGTGCCTCTAAATAAAGCATTAAGGACTCTTCCTAAAAACGTTTATTCCCAGTTGTGAAGTTGGATTTACAGTGTTCCCTCGCCACTTCGCGCTTCACGTTTTGCGGCTTCAGTGCTTCGCGGGTTTTTCCCAAATATTCATCAAAAAAATAATAATAATTAATCAAAAAATAAAAATTTCAAAATACAGCCATATCAGCAGCCATATTGCGGAAAGACGCATTGTTTCATGTTTATGCACGAGAGATGAACAAACAAACAAACAAAGAGATGAGTTGACTCAGAGGCTTTGTACATGCCTGTACTGTACTGTTCATGCCACGGGCACTCATACAAGGCGTGTGATTGGTTCCCGGCGACCAATGATAGCACGAGTGGATTTATCCCGTGAGCTGATTGGCTGCGCATCATTGCAACCTCACCCAGCATCTTCCCTCATTGTGTCTCGCCAGTCTCGTCCACGCTGTTGACTGTCTCGCACACTGTATCTTAGTGTTGTGTTCGTGATAACTTTTTTTGTTTAAGCGTTTTGTTTTTGTTCAGCTGCATGGCCATGCAGAATGGTGGCAGCTCACAATTCACATGTGATGGTGGGCAGGCAGTCTAAAGGCCCAACGATGTGTATAAAAGCAATTAAAAAAGTAATTTTTTTCTATCATATGTCCCCTTCAAAAGACAGAATATAAGCGGAAAAAAAAACTGACTTACGCTCACTGATAATTACACCATTATTAGGTCCTTCACTCCTTCAGTGAATTCCAACATGAGACAGATGGTGTTGACACCAAGTGCAATAAGGCAAACCTTTAAAGAATGCCATTAGTCAAAAGTGTCTATTATCTAACAATCAATATGTCAGTAAGTCATGTTCAGAATAACTTTCCAGAGACATGCAAATTGTTTCCATTTGAAAATAACAGGAAACCACAGACATCTTAGTGTGTATGTGGCCTGCTAAAGGGTGAAATTATGCTAATTTCAGGCTTGTAATCTGCTAGTGTTCCTCTTTATTCAGTCACAAAAAGAATATTAGTGGGTCATTGATTAGAGGGCCCTCCTCCGCTCACACTCACTACGATTATATGCATGAGAAAAGTGGTTCTCAAACTTTTTACACTGAGTACCACCTCAAAAAATACGTGGCTCTCCAAGTGCCACCATCATGATCAACATTAAAGTACAGTAGCGTAGAAGAGCCATGTGTTCATCAAAAATGAGGTAGAAGTTTTATTCCTAAAAAGTATATTTAATATTACAGTGAGAAACCTTAACATTATGCATTGTTTAAACATTGACACTGTGCTTAAATATACGTAAAACCAAAATCAAATTAATTACACATACAAATGAAATAAAACCTAAATAAATGTTTGAAAACAAACAGATCTTAAGTACAGCTACTGTACTTAACAAATACTGTGCCGGTAAAAAAAAAAAAAAAAAGAAAAGAAAAAACAAAAGTTGAATCCACTGTAACATTCTGCACCATTTGAACTTTTAATTTAGTGATTGTTTCATATACCAATAAAGGAAGCTTGCATACACCAGTGGTACTCATACCACAATTTTAGAACCACAGTACTAGAAAAAAAAACAAAAAAAAACACTTTGTCAACACCTTAATCTGATCGTGTTCAAATTAGACTGACACTCGCAGACTGTGCCAGTGGAGACCAATTCCTCCTACCTATATTTGCTGCAACTGAACCAGCATCTGAGTCAGCTTCCTGAGCATGCTCCAGTCTACATGGGTTCTTAACTGTGGCCCTAACGTCATTTCATTTACAGGAAAACAAGACAAAGGGAGGCTTGGGCCCCGTTTGGATTGACAAGTTGTTTTTTTCCGAAGATAATACACAAATGTTTCTTCTCATTTATTCAACACATCAGAGTATATGATCCTGCCAGTCTATTCTTTTGATGACAATAATTAGGTCAGGACCTTTGTCATTAAGTAAGTATGAAATTGGAAGCATAAATGTCCAAATGATTATTGTCCAAAATGTCTTAGTAAAACGAGGTACTGTATATACAGTACAGGTCATGGGTCTGTCTGTCCAATGTCAAAATGATCAACAGTAAAACCTTCAAAGTAAAACACAATTTCTTCCGAGATGCTGGTTGACCTCCAATTTGTTTGAAATTCAAAATATTTTTCCCCATCAAATTAATTCCCAAATGTCATCCGAGTGTTAAAATTAGTCCACCGCTGTACAGAAAAACTTCAATGATTATTGTGTATGCCTAGCACATAATTCTCTTACATTAACACAGAGCTGACTCTGGTATGTACATTCTGTTATTTGTATCGCCGTTGTTTGAGCTATAAATTAGTGTACAGAGCAGGCAGGACAGAAACATTTTAACACTTTCCTAAATTGAAATAAGTTCAATATGTGGTGTAATAGTTATACACTCTTTTTTTGTTCTTCTTTTTCTGTGACAAAACACACTTGTGAATTTATTACCACACTGCAAGATTTGGTTACAATAAAATCTAAATACACACTTTTTGCCTTTAGGTGCATTCAACTTTGGAGGTTCCATTGTGATGTGTAAATGTGTTCTTGAGACTTTTTGTCAATGTAATGTAAGTGCAGTTATCGAGCTGTCAAACTGGTAAAATGTCCTTTTTTATAAGAAACATCTGTGCATAAACACTTAAACGTTAAAGGCAGTTTCTTTTAAGGTTCCAGTGTTTGTCAAAACTATGCCCATGAATAACTACTACTCGTACTACTGCTGTGCATTTTGTATGTTTATTAAGTGAGGGAGTAATGAGTTTTTTCGTCTTACCATTTGATGAGGGCTTAGAAGCTGACTTTGACTTCTCCATCCAGACCATCAATCTCCTTCTAATTAGTCATGGATCTAACACAAAGGCCCCAGGAGACAGAAGACCATTTTCAATGTGTGCACCCTGTCAAAGGAAAGCTCATAAACACATTTTCAATAGGTAGTGTCACAGCACTAACCCTTCAACATCTCCTTTCCTCTGCTACTGCTGCTCAGTCCCCGGCAGCTCAGATAATCATCTCCCCCTCGAGTCATGCTTCCTTTTGCTGCCTGCAAAAGGGGAAGGGCTTTGGGAACAGAAACAAGCTATTTGAGGCAAGAATGAGCTACACAGAAAATGTTCAAAGCATAAAGAAGACATTTGAAAATGGTCCACAGGGAGAAATGGAATTTGTCTTATTTTCGCTGGTGAGAAAATATGTTTACCTCATACCTTTGCGCCCATAAAAGGATACCACTATGATCAAATAAGAAATAGCAACAGTTTGTGAATGCAATAAAATGCAAATACATTTAAGAAATTATCCTTACTTATTTAAGTTATGGACATAATAGAAAATGCAGTGAATGTTAACATTATTTAGGTCCCATGTATTTTGCGTATTTACTGTAGTAACTCTGTAACACAGACATAAGCAGTGCAGATGTGGACCAGGACCTCCAAATGAAAATGCCTTTAAATCAGCTATGAAGGGGGGATTTTCTATTGGTGAGGAAATGTGATCATGACTGGCGACAGGGGCTTAAACATTTTTAGTATTAAGTATGGTATTAAGCTGTATATCCAGTAAGAAAGATTTTATTTTTATTTTTTCTTAAAATGTAGGGCTGTGAGATACAATTGGTTCTATTGGAGATAAAAGACAGTCTAGCTTGCTTTATTTCAGATTGGCTTCCTAAAAGTACAATTTATATTGCATAACAGCTTCAAATACTGGACATCCATTCATTGGAGGAGCATATCAGCACTTGTTTTGCACCTTGACAGTGATTGCAGCAAATGAGAGCGGAGAATGTTGCCGCTTTTGGACTATCGATGTTAAAGTTGCGGGGAGCTTGTTGTTTTGCGCCGTAACGGGCAACATTTTTGCATTTTTGGCCCCATTTTAGTTTTTGTTGAGCGGAGATTGTCGGCGCTGTTGGACTGTCTGCTATGGTACACCTGCAAGGAGCGGGACGGCAAGGAGCTTCATTCCCCAACGTGGAGTCGAAAGCATCCCGGACTAAAAAGTAAAGTAAAGCTAGAGAAACGACAAGAAAATTTGAACCAATCTTTCTGTATGTGTGTTACTCTCCAACGGATGAACTATTGGCTGTTAGAAAACTACAGTTGCTTGTTTATTTTCAAACTCAGCTTGTAGCAAACATGAGTGATGTCATGCACGCTGTGATCGCAACATCTATGATCCCGGCGCCCGCTCACTTGGAAGAATGTATTATTTGGTCTCTTTAAAGAGAATTAAAAAAAATAATAATTTTTGGTTATCTAATATATCTTTTATTGCTGATGTCTAAATAGCACATTCATTGTTGTAAATACCTTTGGAAGAAAGCCATGCTTTACTGTTTTTCATTATAAGTTCAGACTATAAATTATGTCACTCAAGTGCAAAAGGCTCTTAAAATGATTGAAACTTGCACTGCTTTAAATGTATTCATCTAAATACTCACGCCCCTAGCATGTTGTATCTAGCATAACCTTTAATTTTCTTTCTTTCTTTCTTTTTTCCCCTCTATCTCCTTATCCTTTTTGTTTTCATCAATCTTGTCTTGACTGGCCACGGTGAGAGGCACTGAGCACTGTTCTATTTGTCCATCCATCCATTTTCTGAGCCGCTTCTCCTCACTAGGGTCGCGGGGGTGCTGGAGCCTATCCCAGCTGTCATCGGGCAGGAGGCAGAGTACACCCTGAACTGGTTGCCAGCCAATCGCAGGGCACATAGAAACAAACAACCATTCGCACTCACAGTCATGCCTACGGGCAATTTAGCGTCTCCAATTAATGCATGTTTTTGGGATGTGGGAGGAAACCGGAGTGCCCGGAGAAAACCCACGCAGGCACGGGGAGAACATGCAAACTCCACACAGGCGGGGACGGGGATTGAACCCCACACCTCAGAACTGTGAGGCTGACGCTCTAACCAGTCGGCCACCGTTCTATTTGGATTGATTATTATTCATGACATATTATTTAAATGATCAAATCTGTACTCTTTCATTGTAAATCCATTGCAATAAAGTAAAAAAATAAAATCATATGAAGAAATGCGTATATATATATATATATATATATCATCATCATCAGGCATTATCTATCCACTGCAGGATGAAGGCCTCTTCTTCACGTTTCCAACTACTACGACATTTTGCAATTTGTTGCCAGTGTATTCCGGTGTGTTTAATGATTTCATCTATCCATCTACTTTTAGGTCTTCGCCGTGGTTGCTTTGTGTCCAGTGGTATCCAATTGATAGTTTCTGTGGTCCACCTTTTGTCAGCTCTTCGGGCAACGTGGCCAGCCCATTTCCATTGAAGGCTTTTTATTTTTTGAATGACTTCGGTAACTCTCGTCTGCTGTCTTATCCAACTGTATCTTTTCTTGTCGCGAATGCTTATTTTCAACATTTGGCGTTGCATGTTACTTTGGGTTACACGTAGTCTTTGTACTTTTAGTCCAAGTTTCACGACCGTAAGTGAGGACTGGTAAAATACATTGATTGAAAACTTTTCTTTTCAAGCAAATGGGAAGATTGTTCTTGAATATAACACCAAGGCTTCCATATACCTGCCAGGCAAGCTTTATGCGGCGTTCAACTTCAGTGCTTGTATTTCTATCCATTGTTACAAGTTGGCCTAAATAGATGTAGTTGTCGACGGCGTATAGGACATTGTCCTCCATTTTGATATCTTTTTGTGGACAGTAACGATTGAACATGACCTTCGTTTTGCTTTTGTTCATTTTCAGACTCTAATTCCTGAATACGACGCTGTAGTTGTTCAGCATCGTAGGAGAATAAAATTATGTCGTCTGCAAAACAAAGATGACTCAAATAAGCGCCGATAATTTTTAGTCCTTCGTTTTCCCCAATTGAGCTTTTTAAATATTTCTTCAAGGCAAGCTGTGAATAGCTTCGGAGACAGTGTGTCGCCTTGCCCGACCCCTTTTCCTAGACTTATTCGCACTCTTTCATCATCAATTCGTATTGAACCTGAAGAATCGTTGTATATTGATGGTAGAATGTTGATATAGGTCGGCTCTATCCCTTGATTTACTAGCGCCTGCAGTATCGAAGTGGTGGTGACTGAGTCAAATGCTTTTTCATAGTCGATGAAGGCTACACACAGAGGTATTTCGTACTCGTTGTGTCATTCGATTATTTGTTGAACTGTCTGTATGTGGTCCATAGTATTAAAACCGTTACAAAACCCGCTTGTTCTATCGGCTGTTCTTCACTGAGTTCGATTCCAATTTGTTTGTTCGATATCTTTGCAAAGACTTCATAAATCGGGTAGAGCAGGCTTATTGGGCGAGAATTTCTTAGATCCATTTTATCGCCTGATTTATGTAGCAAAATGATTTCTGCGTCTTTTCATGTCGCCGGTACTTCTTGCAATTCCAAGCAGCGTTGAAAGCCAACCGCAGGGCACATAGAAACAAACAACCATTCGCGCACACATTCACACCTAAGGAAAATATTTAGTCTTCAATCAACCTACCATGCATGTTTTTGGGATGTGGGAGGAAACCGGAGTGCCGGGAAAAAACCCACGCAGGCACGGGGAGAACATGCACACTCCACGCAGGCGGGGCAGGGATTTGAACCCTGGTCCTCAGAACTGTGAGGCAGATGTGAACCAGTCTTCCACCAGTCGATGACTGGCTGGCTGACTTACAAGCAGAGCACAGCAACCTCCCAGTACAAGACCAAGTAGCCATTAAATGAGAACAGATTCTCTTGCAGTTCTTTGTACGGCTCGTGCATCCAACTGTAGTTAAGCCTTGTTGCATGAACTGATGAAGCCTGCTCGGATGAGAGGCGAAACGTCTTCTCAGACAAACAGAACAGTTCAGTTGTGATCAATTCAATGCCCTGAGAATAATGATGATGATAATGTGCTTCAGAAAGATGCCCGCTGTTGAGATTTTATGAATGAATTATGTCTGACATCCACCACACATGTCCACGGACCTCAGAATCTGTCTGCCTGTGCCCCGATCAAATTCATGAAAATCACGTTAGACCAGCAGTCTACCTACTGCACCAGACATAGATGTGGTCCCAGCAGGTGTAAGTTTAGAAAGGCTTTCTGATACCAAATTCTCACTTCTCTGGACACGTCAAAAGACAAACACTCGCTGTGCCAAAACATCCAACTTGTTGCAGACCGGTCTGCCAAATTGGCAAACACATACAGCAAGCCTTGCATTTGCCCGAAAAGCAACATAAGCCAGAAATTGCGGCCCGCCGCAAATCCTTCATCGAAGAAAATAGAGCCCGGTGTGTGGTGCTGAGGCAGTTGGACCCAAATGCAGACAAAACAAAAATGACATCATCATGGTTACAGTAATAATTGTATGGTTAAGAATGTGAGACAGTGAGGCTCATGTTTTTAAAGCTACGCTTCATTGTTTAAATGAAAAACAGTGTTTAATAGGAAACTGTAATTTAAGTGTTCACGAAAATAAAAAGGTTCTAATGACCAACACAACCAACACAATCAGTAAATAATTACTCAAAAACATGGCTATAGTTGAATTACAGCTAATCTTTTATCACTTAAATCACAAAATGAAATTACACCATTATACATAACTCAACCTCCATTCCCTACGCTTCAGCACAAATGGGATATTTAGTGAATCCAATTAAGATTAAATAAAACATCAGAATCAGAATCATTTTTATTTGCCATGTATGTCCAAAAAACACACAAGGAATTTGTCTCCGGTAGTTGGAGCCGCTCTAGTACGACAACAGACAATCAATTGACAGAGACACTTTTGAGACATAAAGACATTGAGAAAAACAGTCACTGAGCAATAAAGGGTTGCTAGTTATCTGGTAATGCCGGTACAATTATTATTATTTTTTTGACAATTGTGCAAAAAGATTCAGAGCCCTCTAGCACTTAGAGCAGTTCGAATGACTAATCTCGCAATAGTCCGGTGCAATGACCATTGTGCAAAGGACGCCGAGACTTCAAGGAGTGTATGCAGTTTAAAGTGACGAGTAGTGCGATAATCTGATAATAATTGTGCACGGGTCGTATATAATTGGCCCGACAGAAATGTGACAACAAACTCAGACAAAAGAAATTGGCAGCATGTTGCAATGGAATTGTAAATGAGCTGTTTAAGAAGTTGATTGCAAGAGGGAAGAAGCTGTTGGAATGTCTGCTAGTTCTAGTTTGATCGGTAGCGCCTACCTGATCAAGTAAAAGCAGATGCAAATGTTTTCATCAATTTTACCATTGTGGTAGAACCATGAAACCACCCTGACAACTTGTCTAAGCCCCTTTTGTAATTTAAACACATAATAAAACCCCATCTGACCTTATCGCTTCAACTTTATTATATAGTCTTTGTCTATTTAATTTGAATATTTCTCCTATTGTTACACTGCATTAAAATTTGATTTTAATTTGCATGAGTCACTCTGTTCCTAGCATTGATGTGTTGGCCGTGTCTCAAATTGTCCTGGGCCCCAATCACAGCCATTGTTTGCATCTGTCGGCTCACCACATCCGGACTTATATTTTGTCGGATGCTTGTCCGGTGAACACCTTAAAAGGATTAAATGATTTCCACCACATTATGTGCAATCAGGCCGGTTTTTAACTGCCACACAAAAACACATTATCTCTAATCTCATTTCAATCACATTTCACTCTTACGTACTGGATATCTGCAGCAGACGATGTTTTTCTTTTGTGATGGATTGTAAAAATCCCAACATAGTTAATTTAAAATATTGTAATACTAATAATAATATGCACATGAACATTTCCAATCATATACTTGAAAGACAACAGTGAAGATAATTTTACCAGCATGACAAGGAATTAAAGCCATACATCCAAACTTTTATGAGATGTGAATCCCATTGAAAATCTGTCAGCTGTTTACAGGATGAACGCAAATCTTTCATCTTTTCAACAAATAGGATTTGATTTTGATTTTTCATGTTGATAGACACATTTTTAAAATTATTCACTGTAGGTTGACTGACTGAATTACATGCACCTGATTTTTGGGTTGTGGCCAATTTCAGTATTCCTTTGCTGGTAATTGAACATTGACACAATTAAAAAATGGGCTCACCACCTGTGGGAGGGGCCATAGGGGTTGTGTGCAGTGCGAGCTGGGCGGTGGCCGAAGGCGGGGACCTTGGCGATCCGATCCCCGGCTACAGAAGCTGGCTCTAAGGACGTGGAATGTCATCTCTCTGTCAGGGAAGGAGCGCTAGCTGGTGTGTGAGGTCGAGAAGTTCCGACTAGATATAGTCGGAGTTACCTCCACACACAGCTTGGGCTCTGGTACCAGTCCTCTCGAGAGGGGTTGGACTCTCTTCCACTCTGGAGTTGCCCACGGTGAGAGGTGCCGAGCAGGTGTGGGTATACTTATTGCCCCCCGGCTGGGCGCCTGTACATTGGGGTTCACCCCGGAGGATGAGAGGGTAGCCTCCCTCCGCCTTCGGGTGGGGGGATGGGTCCTGACTGTTGTTTGTGCCTATGCACGAAACAGCAGTTCAGAATACCCACCCTTTTTGGAGTCTTTGGAGGGGGTGCTGGAGAGCGCTCCCGGTGGGGACCCAATCGTTCTGCTGGGGGACTTCAATGCTCACGTGAGCAATGACAGTGAGACCTGGAAGGGAATGATTGGGAGGAACGCACCCCCCCCCCAACCCCCCCCCCCCCCCCCCCCCCCCCCCCCGATCAGAACGTGAGCGGTGTTCTGTTATTGGACTTCTGTGCTCATCACGGATTGTCCATAACGAACACCATGTTCAAGCATAAGGGTGTCCACATGTGCAGTTGGCACCAGGACACCGTAGGTCGCAGTTCGATGATCGATTTTGTGGTCGTGTCATGGGACTTGTGGCCGCATGTCTTGGACACTCGGGTGAAGAGAGGGGCGGAGCTGTCAACTGATCACCACCTCGGGGTGAGTTGGCTCCGACGGTGGGAGAAGATGCCGGTCCGACGTGGCAGGCCCAAACGTATTATGAGGGTCTACTGGGAACGTCTTGCAGAATCCCGTCAGAAGGAGTTTCAACTCCCACCTCCGACAGAACTTTGCTCACATTCCGGGGGAAGGCGGGGGACATTGAGTCCGAGTGGACCATATTCCACGCCTCCAATTGCTGAGGCGGCCGACCAGAGCTGTGGCCGTAAGGTGGTCGGTGGCTGTGGTGGCGGCAATCCCCAAACCCGTTGGTGGACACCAACGGTGAGGGATGCCGTCAAGCTGAAGAAGGAGTTCTATCGGGCCTTTTTGGCCTGTGGGACTCTTGAGACAGCTGATGGGTACCGGCTGGCCAAACGGAATGCACCTTTGGTGGTCGCTGAAGCAAAAACCCAGGTATGGGAGGACTTCGGTGAGGCCATGGAGAAAGACTTCCGGACCCTTTTGAGGAAATTCTGGTCCACCATCCGCCGTCTCAGGAGGGGGAAGCAGTGCACCACCAACACTGTATATAGTGGGGATGGGGCGCTGCTGACCTCGACTCGGGACGTTGTGAGTCGGTGGGGAGAATATTTTGAAGACCTCCTCAAATCCACCGACACGCCTTCCCATGAGGAAGCAGAGTCTGGGTTCTCTGAGGCGGGCTCTCTGTGGTTGAGGTCACCGAGGTGGTTAAAAAGCTCCTCGGTGGCAAGGCCCCGGGGTTGGATGAGATTCGCCCGGAGTTCCGAAAGGCTCTGGATGTTGTGGTGCTGTCCTGGTTGACACGCCTCTGCAACATCTCGTGGACATCGGGGACAGTGCCTCTGGATTGGCAGACTGGGGTGGTGGTCCCCCTTTTTAAGAAGGGGGACCGGAGGGTGTGTTCCAACTACAGGGGGATCACACTCCTCCAGTCCTGTGGGGGGTGCTTCGGGGGTATGGGGTACCGAATCCCCTGATATGGGCTGTTCGGTCCCTGTACGACCGGAGTCAGAGTTTGGTCCGCATATCCGGCAGTAAATCGGACTTGTTCCGGGTGAGGGTTGGACTCCACCAAGGCTGCTCTTTGCCCCCGATTCTGTTCATAACTTTTGTGGACAAAATTTCAAGGCGCAGCCGAGGCGTAGAGGGGGTCCGGTTTGGTGGCCTCAGTATTGCATCTCTGGTTTTTGCAGATTATGTGGTTCTGTTGGCTTCATCAAGCCGTAATCTCCAACTCTCACTGGAGCAGTTCGCAACCGAGTGTGAAGCTGCTGGGATGAGAATCAGCACCTCGAAATCTGAGACCATGGTCCTCAGTCGGAAAAGGGTGGCGTGGTCTGCCAACCTAGCCATCAAATGTCAAAGTCATTTTATTCGTAAACCTTTTATGTCAGAATTTTTGTTTTTTCCCCATCCATCCATCCATCCATTGTATAATTATGAGTAAGGGCTCAAACCAACTCTGCGACAGTTGTTCAAAGTGTCACATTACTCCTTTGTGTTTATTTCCAAAGGTAAGGGTGATGGAGGTTACAGCCCATGGTAAGAAGCACTTTTTGAGTATGCCTCTACAAGCTTTGATGGCTCTGTGAAGTGTTAGGACAGTGTTCCACTCTCAAGGGCCTCAATACTTATTTTAATCCTGTGGACACAGTGCCAAATCAGTACAGTATGTAATCTTATTACTTTGCACAACAGCGTCTGTCCGTAAATCCGTCCATCCATCTTTTATATACCACTTGTCCTCATCAGGGCCATAGGAGAGCTGGAGCCTTTTCCCAGCTGACTTTGGGTGCCAGCCAACCGCAGGTCACATACAAACAACCACTCACATTTGCACCTTAATGACAATTTGGCGTTTTTTGGAGAAAACTCCTGCAAGAACTTGGAGAACATGCCAACTCCACAATAGAAGGCCTGAGCTAAGATTCAAACCCAGGACCGCTCAACTGTGAGGCAGACATGTGAACCACTTCCTCATTGTGCTGCTGCACCACAACACCTCTGAAGTTTTCTTATTATCATATGTGTATCTCATGGAGGGGCTTTTCAGACAGGTGGCAAATATTGTTTCATGTGAAATCAGTCCAATTACTGTCCTGATAAAATGAATGCTCTGAAAATATATTAAACATTTTCCATCCTCATTTATCGACCTTATGTTAGTGACCACACAGTCACGGTTAGAGAAAGGATGCAACATAACCAATATCATCATATGATTTTGCCCGCCTAAATTCATAAAAGGCTCGAGCAGAGAGCACTCTTCATTAGCAGAAGACTTATAGTGGATACAGAACTTTTAATTTTGTACGACTCACATTCATTCAAGTTTATCCATCCATCCATTTTCTGAGCCGCTTGTCCTCACTAGGGTCGCGGGCGTGCTGGAGCCTATCCCAGCTGTCATCGGGCAGGAGGCGGGGTACACCCTGAACTGGTTGCCAGCCAATCGCAGGGCACATCGAAACAAACAACCATTCGCACTCACAGTCATGCCTACGGGCAATTTAGAGTCTTCAATTAATGCATGTTTTTGGGATGTGGGAGGAAACCGGAGTGCCCGGAGAAAACCCACGCAGGCACGGGGAGAACATGCAAACTCCACACAGGCGGGGACGGGGATTGAACCCCGCACCTCAGAACTGTGAGGCTGACGCTCTAACCAGTCGGCCACCGTGCCGCCCTCATTCAAGTTTAGATCTACAGTAATTGCTTGGCGATGTGTGCATTATACAAATTCAGAGCTCGACGCCAGCGTTTCATTCCTCGGCTCATCATGGCACTCATAACCATTTTTTTCCAGCCTAAATTCAATTGCTCAGCATCTAACACTTGCATTACAAAGCACTAACTCTGTCAAAATGTGATTTAGTTGTGTCCAAATGGACATGTTTACAGGGAAGCTGTAATGGTTCTGCTGCTGGCGGTTTCACATGTCCTTAATTATTATTGAATTATTCACTTGAGAGTGTTATGGCGCGGACAGTTCTGTCAGGTTTTATTCTCCACCATCATTCTTGTGCTTTACCATTGCAAAGCTATTATCCCTCAATTTGCAAAGTATTTTAGCTGACATTTGAGACTAAAGTGCCAATGAGCTGTAAAGAACAGTTTTCTCAAGACATAAGTCTAAATTTAAAGACTAATCTGTTTGAGTGCAACTTTTAACTTTTTTCGGGATATTGCAGGGCAAGACTGTTTCAAACAGGTTTTATCTGGTCTCTGAGTTTTAAAAGAAGCATTTATTGTTCTTTTGGCACAAAAAAGAGCAAGACGAAAAAAAAGATGAGGCATTTATTTTAATTAATCTGTCCTCTGCATTTAACCCATCAAAACGGAAGTTTGGTAACATTTGTAAACCTAAACTGATGAACATTACTTTTTTGTTGTTGTTGCAAATATTCTCTTATTTTGAATTTGATGCTTGCAACATGTTCCCAAAAAGATGGGAAAGGGGCAATAAAAGACTGGTAAAGTTGAGGAATGCTCAAGAAACAACTATTTGGAACATTGCAAAGGTGAACAGCTTAACTGGAAACAAGTGACTGTCATGACTGAGTATAAAAGGAGCATCCCTGAAAGGCTCAGTTGTCCACAAACTAGAATGGGGACTGTGTGAGCAAATAGTCCAACACTTTAAGAACATTTCTCAAGGCACAATTGGAAGGAATTCAGGGATTTCATCATCTATGTTCCATAAAATCATCAACAGATTCAGAAAACCTGGAGAAATCTCAGCACAAAATCAGCAAGGCTGAAAACCAAGATTACATGCCCGTGACCTTCAGTCCCTCAGGCGGCACTGCATTAAAAATTGGATGTTTATCCAAGGAAAAATGTTTTGATATTTCACGAACTCTGCATAATTATTCCAAATGTATCCCTTGATGTCTGTATCATTGTGTCAAGTTTACAAATGCAGCTGTGAGATTATGAGAATTGTTTGTCTTGATTTGATTTCCAGTAGCATGAAATGTGATTTGAATCATAAGCAGTTGCTTTGCCAAAACTAAAGTATGAACATTCCCTGTGCTTGACCTGTGAGTAAAGAGAGTACCAAGTTGAGGTTATTTTAATTTAATATATGATTCTAAACCCATGTTATCAAATTTGTAGACTAGATTCAAGCTGGCGGGTTTGGTCTTCTCCGTCCCTCTTCGACACGTCCCTGGGGTACTCAACCCTAGCGCTCGTGTTTTTTGACGTTGCTTCCGGCTTATTCTTTTCTCCTAAATTAATTAAACTTTTATTTGACTAATATACGCTACAATTGTGTAAAGGGGTATTGCTACGTGTCCTTAGGAACACTTCAGAAAACCATTGTCAGTTAACACAGATAGAAGATATGCTGTGGTCTGACGAGTCCACATTTCAAATTGTTTTTGGAAATCATGTACGTCGTGTCCTCTGGGCCAAAGAGGAAAAGGACCATCCGGATTGTTACCAGGTAAAAGTTGAAAAGCCAGCATCTGTGATGATATCTGGGTGTGTTCGTGCTCATGGCATTGGTAACTTGCACATCTGTGATGGCACCATTATAATGAAAGGTACATACAGTGTTTGGAGCAACATATGCTGCCACCCAAGCAACGTATATTTTCAGGACGTCCCTGCTTATTTCAGCAAGAAGATTCCAAGCCACATTATCCATGTGTTATAAGAGTGTGGCTTTGTAGTATTAGACTGGCCTCCCAGCAGTCAAGACCTGTCTCCCATTGAAAATGTGTGGCGCATTATGAAATGCAAAATACGACAACGGAAACCCGGACTATTGAGCAACTGAAGTTGTACATCAAGCAAGAAGGGGAAATAATTTCAGTTACAAAGTTTCAACAATGAGTGTCCTTAGTTCCCAAACGCTTATTGGGTGTTGTTGAAAGGAAATTTTACATTTCAGAAAACTAATTAACAGAAGCCAAAACACTTTTACATTTCAGAAAACACATTAACAAAGGCAGAAACACTTTTACATTCCAGAAAACAGATGAACAAAAAACAAAACACTTTTACATTTCACAAAACACATTAACAAAAGCAGAAACACTTTAAAGACACGTGCGTTTTAATATCACCTATTAACTCTCGAGGTTCCATGTGTGTTCGTTTTCGTGAAAGACAATTATAACGACGTGTTGAAAGCCAACCAATTTATTCCTGACAGAGGAGTCTATACATTTTACAGAGCTCTGGGTCAGCAGCTACGCTTATCCTAGCCTCAGCAGAGACAGCGCAGACTGAACAAAGCTATCTGTTCCTGCCCCAGATTTATACAATGCTTCAAAGAGGAAGTAGGGAATCGTCTTCTGATTGGTCCATGGTCCACAACGTCATCGTTGCTATGCAGAATGATGGCCATTTGCCGCTCGCTCCAGACACTGTCTCCACATTCTTGCTTCTCATAAAGTTTACAGCAATCCCCCGCAGCCAGTGTCGTCTTCAGCAGATGTTCCCCGCGGGCTCAACATGCACCCTTCTGGGACCGTTCCTGCACACCTTTATCTGATTTACATTTTATCCTCCCTGCAATAAAACACCCATGTTCACACCCAGACTAGTGATACAATAAAGCCATATATACATATTTTTTTACAAACGACGAAACAAATTACAATTGAGACAACCCGGAAAGGGAACGTCCAACATTATTAGGCATCCTGCGCATTTTCCTGTAAGGACACGCCCTGCTCCAATATTACTGGCTCCAGGACACATGCCACTGCACTATGATTGGCTGCTGTATCCCGGGAGAACACGCTCCACTGCTTCCAGACGGTAAAAGTATGTGGTTTATTAAGTGTGGCGGCCTTAATATAAATGCCATTAACCCTAAAGCCTGTCAAACACTGCAACGTGGTTGAACCTGACTGGACCGAATCGCGGCTTAAAAAGGTAAAAAGGCAGCAAAAATTAAACCGGTCCATCAGAAACGGCACTTTGAAATAGTAATCCACGCCTTTGTGACCACTTGGCTGGATTACTGCAATGCGCTATATATGGGGGTTAGTGGGTCCTCCACTGCTCGCCTGCAAGTGGTTCAAAATGCTGCAGCCCATCTTTTAACTGGCACAGGAAAGTATGACCGTATATCACCTATTTTAGCTTCACTCCACTGGCTGCCTGTTTGTTTTAGGATTCACTTTAAAATTATTTTATTTGCTTTAAAAGCCTTGAATGGCCTTGCCCCATCGTACCTCTCTGAGCTGCTCCATCTTAACATTCCCAGCCACTCTCTCAGGTCAGCTGACCAGCTACTCCTGGCAGAGCCCAGAGCCACGCTTAAAGAGGTGAGAGGTGAACGAGCGTTTGCTGTTGCAGCTCCAAAACTGTGGAATGTTTTGCCACTCCACATCAGACAAGCCTCATCTTTGTCTCATTCTATATCCCTGCTTTACCCTGGCTTTTAACACCAGTTAAACATTACACGCATGTCTGATGTAATATATATGTGTCGTGTGGGCAGAGCATTTTATTTTATCTTGATTTTACCTACTTCATTTTGTGTATTTTTTTTTTACCTCATTTTATTTTGTTTTACTGTTTTTATCCTTATTATATATATATATATATATATATATATATATATATATTATATATATATATATGTGTATATATATATATATATATATATATATTTATTTATTTGCTGTGTTTTTATTGCATTGTACAGGACTTTGGGAACCTTGTCTTTGCTTAAATTGTGCTATATAAATAAAGCGGATTGAATTGGAAAAATAAGAGACGCACCCCCGCACATCGTGCTATTGTGTTCACATGGGCGCCCTGAACAGCGAGCCTGTATAGGCGTTTGATGCTGTCTATACAATATATTGTACATGATCATATTTCTTAAACCATAAAAAGATAGATTAAGAGTTAAGGAAGAAGCAGGTTGTTAAAGAGAGAGGATGCTGGCGAGAATTACAGGGAAAGTGTGGATATTTAAAAGGAAGCTGCCGGCTCCATTCATTTGAACATACATTCTGGTCACAAACTTTGCTTTTTCACGCACAGGCACATTGTTCATTATGAATATAGGTTAGTATTGATGTAAAACAACATTTGATACTTTACATACGATTTATATGGCTTGAGCTGAGACAACGCGGCGGCACGGATCACAAACCCGGAAATGTATTTTCACCGTAGGGGAAATCTTCTGTGCATTTTGATTTCATGTAAACTGGCACGTGAAAACGCTGCGCAACGGAGATTCTAATTTTGAATCGTGTCAAAACCAGTGGCTGATCGATCGGCCGTTCAAGGAAACAGTTGCCAAGTTGACATTTCTGAAATGTCAAAGTGTTTCACAAGTTGTCATATTGTTTTTGCACTTCCGGGCCACCGTAGAAATGTGACGTAACACAGTGGTAAACATGCCCGTGTCCCAGCTTTTTTGGAACCTGTTGCAGGCATCAAATTCAAAATGAGTGAATATTTGGAGGAAAAAATAAAAAACAAAAATAAAAACAAAAACAAACAAAGTTTATCAGTCTGAACATTAAATATATTGTCTTTATAGTGTACTCAATTAAATATAGATTGAAAATGATTTACAAATCTTTGTATTGTTTTAATTGTGTAGCTATCAATATGGACAATGAATACATATTTTGCTTTGAGACAATCCCTTGAGTAAGACCTGTGTGCCATAGCCAAGAATCTGATGTAAATATTGTTGAAACTATGTGGCCACAGGACAAAAAGCCAAAGGTCTATTTGAGGGCCCACAAGAGAGAAAAAGAGCAAAGAAGGCTCCTTCCCTTTTTTATTTTAATGACAGCAATCTGTCAGCGACAGAACTCTCGTTGGACACAGACAGCCTGCAAGGACTCAGGGAATGGAAGACAGATGAAAGGAAATAACAGCATGAGGACATAAACACTGGAGCCATGGCGCAACACACTTTTAGAACGACCACGGTTTACTGCTGGCAGATGTTACACACAGACGATCCCCAGGCCATGCGGAGAATTGAAACAGCAAAGACATTTCCATGCTAAAAGTTTTTCTTTTTCTTTTCTTTTTTTGTGACAGCAATTAGCAAAACTGCATTCAAACATGGCTTTATTGTGCATAGTGCATAATGACTGATGTGCATTGGTGGGTCCACTGGAGTGTAAATTGAAGCGTTACCAAACATGGCTCGGAACAGTGCGATTAACATCAACAAGCGCCTCTGGAGAAGATAATAAAGTTCAATATATTATCTGTGCTAAATTGACTGGAAATTGCTCATCATTAGTTATGCATGGTAGGTTGATGGAAGACTCTAAATTGCCCATAGGTGTTAATGTGAGTGCGAATGGTCGTTTGCCCTGCGACTGGCTGGCGACCAGTTCAGGGTGTACCCCGCCTCTCGCCCGAAGATAGCTGGGATAAGCTCGAGCACGCCCGCGACCCTAGTGAGGATTAGCAGCACAGAAAACGGATGGCTGGATCGTTATAAAAGTGATGACGTTCATGACCCCATAATTCCTGCAGATGGCAGCAAAGTCTTTTCTGAGCCCCAATATGAGGTTTCCAGTCTTGCATGTGCGGAGTATTTTGACCAAACAAGAAACTGGACACATTTTAACGAGAAGTGCCCCCGCCATTATATTAGGAATATCTTTTAATGCATCCTTCCTATAGTGGTTTTGCGCTTCAGTCAGAGTGAATGCATAACAGTTTCTCCACCTGCAACACCTGCAATATGATCACCACCCACTGCTGTGTCTACATGAATTTGTGCACCAGTGCTCCTCAGCTGCTCATTCCTGCTTGCGATGGCGTCTTAGTGAATCAGTAGGCATGAGACATGATGCCCGTGTGACACTTTTACTGTTCTGTCTGGAGTTGAAATGTCGGTACGTCTTATTATAAAATGTGCTCATAAAGTCCTAACGGTGCATCATGAATATTTCAGAGCTTTGAATACCATACGGAAACGAGCTGTGGGGAAGAAAACCCCAACCTTAACAAGGCCCCTGCGTGACAGATAACCTCCAACGCCGACCTTTCTCCTGCTTCTTTTGACTCTTTTTTTTCTTTAAACGTGGCTTGATTGGATTGATTCATCATTCGTGACAAAAAGAACTTGGCCACGGGGCTGTGGATAATCCAATTTATCGCTTTGCCATTTATTACACATTTCTGTGGCTTTTGGGTCCACTGTCACATCGATTCGTTGATTGCTTGCTCGGCTGGCTCCTAATGAGCTACTGTCTGAATCACTGCATAATCGCCACCCTAATTCACTCCCTCGTCAACCCTAACGCTCGGCCTGCTGGCTCGCCACGATTAGAAAAAGAATGGAGTGAAACACAGCACAGTGAGTCGACAATTATGATCATCAGAATCAGATTGGTTGGCATTCTGTGTGTATTAGCCTTCCTTGAATGGCATTCCTCCTGTGATGTAGTGGAATGTTGCTGCAGATTGCATAAGTTAGCCTGAGAGGAAAAAAAAAAGCAACAGGGATTTGCCATCAAATTTGTTTTCCCTTTGTGAGCATACCACTTCCAAGTTAACAGATAGGAGAAGAGGCTCTCTCTCTCTGGAGGAGGGATGAGAGAGCAAATATGAGGAGGTGAAGGTACACCCTTATCAGCTGTTGTGCATGGCATTTATCCAGCTTGAAGAAGGGCTTAAGGAAACGCGAGCATGTTTGTCAAGAGGCTGGTCGGTAAATATAGGAGGCAGCTAATCAGGCAATCTAATAACACAAAAATTGCACCATCTGTTTGCTTCATCAGTTGTCCTGCATGCTCCTGCAGCAAATATTTCCAATGGAAGATGCAGTGTAATTATAACTGATGCACCAAGTCAGTGCTGCTTGCTCTTGCTGCACCACAGTAACGATATTTCATCAGATATCTGTGTATTTAATACACTCCACTCAAGAGAGGTAATCAAGATGAATATCATCATAACGGACAAGGTAAGATGATGGAAGTTTGAAAGGTTACAATAAAAGTTAGATCAATTACGTGACTAAAGTGATCCAAAAGTGATGGTTAAAGGCTCAGAAAAATCTTTGGGACATGCTAACATATCTGTTGACAAATCTACAATAAGTAAAACACAAGAATGGATGTCATTAGAGGACAACACGGAGGAAGCTACTAATTCCCCCAAAAACAGGTATGAAGTTTGCAAAAGAGCACATGGATTATCCACAACACTAATGGCAAACTATTCCGCGTAAAGACAAAACCAAGGTTGAGTTGTTTGGAAGGAAGACACAACGCTATGTGGAGAAAAAAAAAAGGCAAAACATGGAAACATAATACCACACGAGCAATTAAGAAAACTGTTAGACTATTGTTGACTTAAATGAAGATCACATCACATTTGATGACCAATTTCTTTCTTTTTTTTTTTTTTTTGCACCTGTATAATACAGTCTAACTACACTGAACAAAAATATAAACGCAACACTTTTGTTTTTATTCCCATTTTTTGTAAGCAATGTGTAATCGCAGGGAATCGTGTGTGACAGGCTTTTTTAAACAGTCCCCAGAATTTGAAAACACGGGTTTCAGTTCAAATTAGCGCAATGTAAACTCCTCTTTGAAATGTATATGAACAGCAAGGTCACTCCTTCTATTTTTTGCTGTATAGTGAAAACATGGCGGCACGGTGGGCGACTGGTTAGAGCCTCAGCCTCACAGTTCTGAGGACCGGGGTTCAATCCCCGGCCCCGCCTGTGTGGAGTTTGCATGTTCTCCCCGTGCCTGCGTGGGTTTTCTCCGGGCACTCCGGTTTCCTCCCACATCCCCAAAACATGCATTAATTGGATAATCTAAATTGCCCGTAGGTGTGACTGTGAGTGCGAATGGTCGTCTGTTTGTATGTGGCCTGCTGGCAACCAGTTCAGGGTGTACCCCGCCTCCTGCCCGATGTTAGCTGGGATAGGCTCCAGCACGCCCGCGACCCTAGTGAGGAGAAGCGGCTCAGAAAATGGATGGATGGATAGTGAAAACATTTGGGTATAATAGCAAAAGATGATTTTGAGACAAGCGATCAACATTTCAGCTTTTATTTCCAGGTATTTACATCTGCATTATAAACAATTTGATTGCAATAACTGCTCTTAGCCCATGAGCCATTAACATCACCAAATGTTTCCATTCTTTCTTTTATAATGCTTGTCCATCTTTCATCACAGCCTCTTTCAGTTCATTTGTTTGTTTTGGAGGCTACTTAAGGACACGAAGGACATTCCAATCAGTATGGTCTTTCTTTGAATTGGCTTCGCTGGTGCCATAATTGTGTTACATCATCAGTGAAAATGTGTGAGCCTTTCCCAAAAGAAGCCATGCAAGTGCAAGCCATCATGACATTACTTCCACTGTGTTTATCAGATGAGCTTATATGTTTGAGACAATGAGCAGAGCCTTTCTTTCTCCAAACTCGAGCTTCCCATTCCTTTGCTAAAGGTGAATCATTGGCTCATCACTCTATCAAATTTTGTCCCAGAATTTCTGAGCCTTGTCTCTCTACTACGAATTGTCGTCTCTCTACTTAAATTCAAAATCCATCCTGCTCTTCCAGTTCTTCTTGCTAATGTGTGGTTTACATTTTCTGGTATAGATTCTATAATTTTTTCATCAAACTCTGCAAACAGTAGCAAACATGATTCCAGTAGTTTCCCTTTGTCTACCCATTCGATGTCTGGTGCTTAGTACACCCACATTTTTTTTCTTATTCTGTACATTCCAATTGGTTGTACTGGCTATGGACAAAGTTTGTGCAACTGCTCAGATTGACTTTCCTTTTTCTCTCAGCCTCACAACTGCTTGTTTTTCATTCATTGACAGCGCTACAGTATTTATGTTGGTTACGCTTCTAATTATTATTAACGTAGTCTGCACAGACAAAACCCAAATTGGAAAGTGAGCGAAGAAATTTAGCACTATTTGTTTGAATATTCAACACAATGGGACACACCTGGGCTACAAAACACCTGTCAGTCACATGTTCCAATGCCTTTTCTCACGTGGAAAGCAGATGTTTTCAAACAAAATTAACTTGTTTATCTTATTCAGATGTAAATACCTGGAAATGAAAGGGTGATCCCATATTCATCTTTGATATCAAACTCAAATGTTTTCAGTCATAAGAAAAAATTTAGGAATTAAACTCACTGTTCCAATACTTTTAAACACGTGTGTAGTTTAATTTAGTGGCGTTCGTGATGTCATATGATTTTGATTTAGTTTTCTCCTTTTCGAAGTTTGTCGTCTCTTCCCAGATAGTTTTGGCAAGTCTGGTTAAAATAAATGTTCACATCATAATATAAAATCCAAGGGAAACTGCTTTTCAGACAACATTTCTTTAATACAAAGTCAACATATCTACATACACAGTGGCTTTAAAGCAATCATGTTTCAGTTAGATGTAACAGTTTGAAAATGACAGCACTTGGCCCTCTTATAAATGAAAACGAGCTTGAAGTTCTTGATCATTCAGTCTGTATGTAGTGAATAATGCTTGATTCTTTTGATAGTGTCTTTATTTTCTGTTCTTCCCACCCCAGATATTCTGTGACATAATGATTGTGGCAGGTGTTGAAACGGAGTCAGAAATGCTCTATTGCACAAGCTTCTGAAGACCTCCACAGTTATAGTTTTGGCATGGGTGCTCCCCATCAATTCCACAACATGGATTTTGGTCTTGATGAAACACGTCAAAGTTCCAGCTATTCTAACAGCGTGTTGGGAATGTGACTTTGCAGCAAGTTTTTGGTTGTCTCGCTTCTGCTGTCATTTGTTTCCCTCTGCTCCTGATTTATTTTTGCATCCCATTAAAAAAAGCAAAACAATGCTGCACATAGAATGTCTAAAAACACTTTTAGGAAAGTACTTGTCACATTGCAATCAAACTATATGTGGTTTATATTTATGCATCTGGCAACTGAACTATAACTGAGATTCATGGGGGAAATTGTGGAATGACAAGCACATCTGCCTTCTTTTGTGCCCTAATTGAGGTGTGTGACCAGGTGCTTCCAGTTTGGACTGTAAAAAGAAAATAAAATGTAAAAAAAGAACAACCGGTACCTGTTAAAGGCTAGGGAGCAGGATTGGAGAAAGTTCTTTCACAGAGAGGGAAATTAAACCAACATCAAGTTGGCAATAAGCAACTCCTTGAACTGTTCCAATGCATCGTTTAAGCTCTTGAGGGTCAAATGACTTACAAATACATATATTCTATGTATTTTTTTATTTACATGTAGATTGTTGCGTATATGTAACAAAAAATAATTACCACATTATGTTGGAAAGTAATAAGTAAGTACAAAAAGAACATACAAAGGACATACATGTTTTTAAAAACCAAGGGTCATAGCCTGTACATGATCATACCAAGAACAGTATGTCAAATTTGGCTAATTCAGATAACAACAAAAATATAATATACTTTTTCTATTTGTTAGATATTATGTGGACCGATCTCTCTTCAGCTGCAAAAAAAAAAAAAAAAAAAGAAAATACTAATGTGTACAAAATTAATGATAAAGCAGAATTCCATTTAAAATTAACCTGCAATGCATATCCTCATCGGCAGCAGAATGAGGATCCAAACGACGCAAAGTAAAGGTTTGTTGCCTTTGCAAGACACACAATGTTAGTGGGTTTAAATAATCAAAGCTAAAATGGAACATGAAAAAAGGAAGTCATCATATCTTCAAGCAATGGGCTGGTAGGGCAAGAAAAAAAAATTAGTGATTCATACTAAGATGGATATATTTTTATAGTCTGCATTTAAATATATACAGTGGGTATGGAAAGTATTCAGACCCCTTTAAATTGTTCCCTCTTTGCTATATTGCAGTCATTTGCTAAAATAATTTTAATTCATTTTTTTTCCTCATTAATGTACACACAACACCCCATATTGACAGAAAAAAAGGCAGAGGATCCCCAAATCATGGTGTGAAAAACTTGTTGCATCATTCCCAAAAAGACTCATGGCTGTCTTAGCTCAAAATGGTGCTTCTACTAAATACTGAGCAAGGGTCTGAATACTTATGGCTTTGTGATATTTCAGTTTTTATTTTTTTAATAAATCTGCAAAAATTTCAACAACTCTGTTTTTTTTCTGTCAATATGGGGTGCTGTCTGTACATTAATGAGGAAAAAAAAGAACTTAAATGATTTTAGCAAATGGCTGCAATATAACAAAGAGTGAAAAATTTAAGGGGGTCTGAATACTTTCCGTACCCACTGTATGAATGTGTGAGCGTGCAGTATATATGCATATATATGCACACATACACAGACATACTGAAGATTTCTACAGTGAAAAAATAGAATGTCTTTGAACATAATATGAACAAATAAGCACTTCTCTTTTTTGTTTTGTTTTTTAGAAAATGCGATTCAACATCTGTTAAAAAAAGAAAAGAAAAAGTTAACTATTTAATGCAAAATAAGTCATCATAATACAACACTGATGTTTTCATAATGTTACAATAACAATAAGGCTTTTTGGAAATACAAAAGGATTACACACAGTTCTGTCCACCGCTCTGGTTTTGTTTTGTTTTGTGCACATCTTTTGGAAACCTTTCCCAGAATCCAAAGAAGCGCATACCAAAGCATTGATGCGTCAAAATAAAAGCCCGCTGAGCTGATCTTCATGAAGCACATTTGAATTAGTGTGTCAAATCCAACCTGCAGTTTTTTTGGCGGAGGACTTTAAGTTCTTTTTCTTAAGGATGTGCAAGTTACTTGTACCGAAGATTTTCCTCGCAGCATTGAGAGCTAACAAGCTCTGTTTTGTTACCCACAGAGTAATAAGGGTTCAAAGTAAAGCGCTTTTTAATCCAACAAATGAGCGTACAGTGGATGTTAAAGGAAATGTTTCAAATACTCGGTTTTGTAATTGAAACAGGCTCAATGTGTTTGCGTCTTTTGAAATGAAACCTACTTTAAGAGTCACACGTACGTGAGATAAGCAGCATGTTTGGTTTGGAAAGAAAACTAAAAGAAAAAAACATTGAAATATCGATGATGAGGTTTCGTCACTGTAGACAAAGAAAGGCTTTGTGGCCCATCTTTGTCTGGTGTATCCATTTGTTCCAAGGTTTCTCACCAGATGTATGCCTTCTAACAGATTGCTAACCCAAAGCTGGTAAAAAAAAAAATAATACAAAAAAATAATAATAATTGGGGGTCACAGAGGACCAAGTCATTACTTCTTTTCCCAGGCACAGCTTTCCACAGCTCTCAAGTGACTCGCAGAAGAGGTTCAGATTGGTGGGAGAATCCATCTGAAGCTATTTGATGTTGCTTTCGTCCCGACAATTTCTCTTCTGATCATGTGATGTGAGATGTACTGTCACAGTGTCTCCAAACAAACTCATCATTAGCGTGTCTGTCTCTTTGCTGATCCGATAATGCTCTCACCGAGCTTTCGGTTGACAAGAGTTTGGGAGAGCGAACCACCCATTCCGCTAGTCATACGGGCAAACATGATTTGGTCATTTCTCTGAATATCACTCACAAAATATTATGGAGAGGGGAAAAATACTTCCTTTACATCCAGGAATATCAAAAATCATGAAAGAAAGTCACTCCATCTTAGCTACAGCCATCTGATTGATATTTTTGCCTTGCACTTCATCTGTTGTGTGACATTTCAGTGACTGTTTACAATGTCTGTATGGAAACACTTGAGGTAAGGTAAGAAGTCGGATACTTGGATCGCCCCCACAGCTTAAGCCAATGCTTCTGGTTTCCGCTCCTGATGACGGTCTTCTTTTCTTGACTGTGGAGTCTGAGCTAACTTGGCCCAATTGGAATTATTCAGGTTGGAGTGGTGTCAAAAATCTGGTATCTTGGTTTGATGTGTCAGAATGAAGAGTGGTGTCACTGCTGTGACACCAATGTTTCAAAATTCAAGTTTCTATGGCTCAGGGGACTGTTGAGGGGGTGACAGGACTCATCGGGGAAAGAGATGGCTTTTACGTTGCATAGTGATCAAAGCTTCCTAAGTACTCCAGAGCGGCGTGATAGCAGAACTGGTACTCATCCTGTAGAGGAACACCATACACAGAGGGAGAAAAAAAAAGCGATATCAGAAATATAATCTGTGCAGTACTTTGAGCCAAGCTTTGATCGCCATGTCATAAAAAGCTGCTGTTTTTAATCCTGATTATGTCAGGAAAGACATAATGCATTGCATAGTTGATGTTTTTTTAAAAGCAGGAACTTTGTAGAGGTCATTTGATAGCTAGTTCCACTCAACTTTAATTCAATTTAGTTGCCCTCAAACCAGGTTGAGGACATTCATGCACATTCTGTTCAGAGGCAGGTGGTCAGCAGGTCCCAGGTGGGCCGGCGCACTGTGAACCTGCCGCAACGCAGGCGGCGTTTGAAGCCAGTAAGTGCTGTCTAAAGATAGGTACCTGGTGTCAGGGCAGCGAGGCATCAAGGACCGCTTGAAACCAACTGGACTTCCTGTTTAATGAGATGCCGTCACACTGCCTCCGGAACGCTCGGTTTTATCCCCCGCTGATTCAGACGGCTGAATTTGAGGTGCTGGGTTGTTTAATTAGACTCCCCGCAGAGGGCTCAACCCTTTATACTGCATGTTACAATTCCATTCAATAATAATTTTTGTTTAGTTCAAACCGTCTGTTGAATATCCAATGGCTAACTAACTTGAAGCAAAAATGACATAGTAAGCAAAAATGAATTCCTTTCTTTAACGAAACATTGTCTGATCATTTCAGCTTGCGATGTACACATGTACAAGCACTGCTCACAACTTTAAACAGTAATGTTAGTGTTGATGTTATCACTATGTCAACAGGAGAGGCGTAAAGGATGGTATGCCAATATCATAGATCACTAATATAGGTCATACTTTGTTGCCATGGTAATAAAAGAAACACTATTCTCCTCATTACAAGCCAGTGAATGCTACGGGTACAATGCAACCCAAGCTGTCATCTTGATTACACGTAATGAGAGATTCACAGGAATTCAAGCAAATAATTGAATAAAAAAACTATATAGTGCAATACACTAAAGCATTGTGAGGCCATGTTAATTGCATATATTGTAATAGATTAGGAGTGGGCAATGTAATTACAAATGAAGGCGGACGTTCACGTTATCTTGACGCTAGTTTGGGTATGAAAGCTTTTCAGTGATTGCAACTTGAATAACATGCATGGCCAATTTCTTTTTGTTTGTTTGAAGTAATATGCTGATAAATGTTTGATCATTTTTGTTAAAGTTCTGAAGCACAACTATTAAACTATGTTGTAGTTATGCCTTCAAAGCTGGTAATGTATGTCTGCATTTATTTGGGTGTGTGTATGTGAGGGACATCTGACCTCAGTTTGGACCATTGCTGGTCTCTGTGTCCGGAGCATCTTCACTGTCTGGAAGATATCAACGACGCCTTCGTAACGCATTCGCTCCAGGACGATACTGAGGGTGATAAAGACGCCAGTCCTGCCCACACCAGCACTATGAAACAGAACATCAAAGTGAATTAATAAAGAGCAGAAATAACATGTATGTATATGAACATGGGCCAGCCACATTAGGACTTCTTGCAAATAGAAGAATCTTTTATCTTCTCTAAAATGTCTGTTGTGCAAGTAAACCTCTTCAGACTGGTGGCTGTCACAAAGGGCAACTAATTGGATACCCTCATTACCATCAATCAAGTAACAAGGTCACAGTACTGATAGCAAGCTTTCAACCAGTCAAATTGCCAGATAATCTTGAAATCTCTCCAGCTGCAGCTGCTGTCCAGAAATACAGTTTTGAGTCTTAACTGGAATCCGTAAATACTTCAAAGCTGCCTCTCTAAGCTGCTTTGCTGTGAAATGACTTCCACTTCACCAATGGAACAATAATTGATATGACAACAATTTTATTTGGGCTTCCTCCAAATTCTAAAGCTATTTTGTTGACTGGTCAACAAAACTGAAGTGCTTGTGGGTATATCTGTGTGTGTGTGTGTGTCACAGAACAAAACTCTTTAAGACCTAAGTGTTTTGGGACCACTAAAAAAAAAAAAAAGAAATCAAACATAGTTGTTCTTAGCTGACCCATCTATCCAGCCACACACTAACATCCTCCACAACTTTCATTCCTGCTGTATCTCTTAGGCCACCCAAAACCGCTTCCAGGGAGTCGATCACAGCTTTGTCACATAGACTCAAACTCCTCTCTCACCAGTGGCATCCACTCTTCAAATATGAAAGGGAGGACTAGCCGTGGCCGGCTGAGAGGATTTGGAGTCTCCCATTCACGGAACGTAATCAGGCAATTAATGACAAAACGCACAAAGGTCTATTAGATAGTGGCTGAGAAAAAAAGAGTGGAGGCAGGGGAGAAGTGGAGAGCTTGCTGGGATCGGAATAAAGGACAGCTGGAAGAATGAATGGATCGAAATTAAATGAAGGAGTAGAGCAGAGGATTAGGAACTCGAAATTGGGATGACAGATGAGAAAGGCGCCGAATAAGGGAAAATGACAAGGCCTTCAACCAATAGATGACAAAGCAAGGGGAAGGTGGCGGCTGCAAAGAAACCAATCTTGGTATCAAACGTTGAATGACACGTACTGTTTAATTCAACATCAAATGATAAGTTGGATCTGAAAAGCAGGTGGATAAAAAATAACTCCTTTATTTAAAATACTTGTAAAATATGAATTAATTGAGATTGTAGGGTATTTTTTGTCTTGTTTTACACAAAGAATGGTAGTGAAAGGAAGATGGCTCTCGTAACCAAACAGATTGGAAGAAATTGAAGGGAATTATTAGGAAATTACTTTTCACTCTACATAATTTTACAGTTGGAAGGGCCTTGTATAGAGTGCAGACCCTCTCTTTATAATGTTTAAAAAAGTAAAATGTCTCTCAAGATTGAATGATTTCTTCCTTGGCCCATGGTGTTGTGTAATTCTGCTCACGAAAGCAATGGATACAGCATTCAAAGCAAGAAGTACTAAATAAGGGCTCGCAGTAGTTTGATAGAAATGCATTTAGTCTAATAATAGTTTATTACAATACTTTCTAAGACTGTGCACTTAAAATGGTTATGTATTTCCTTAGAATTAAATTTACAAGACCTCCACAGACAAAGCTTTACAACTCTCAGAAGGCCATTTGATTGCTGGTGACATCAGCCTCCAAACATGGGGAAAGGTGATGTTATGTTTGATGATGTCATTGCGCCCGTGTGACACAAATGTGGAAAGAAAACAAGTGATAATGCCTCTTTTAGAAAAATAAAACATATTTATGTGACAGCAAGAAAATGAGTCATTTGCTAATGTGTTTGATCATCAACATACAGCTGTCCAAAACCAGCTCTCACAAGAATTTAAGTTGAAGATGGTGTTCCTTGAATTACATTTTAAGTAATATACATTTTTCATGTTCTGTACGTGAAATAACATGCAATTTCACTATATCCCTTATGAAAGTATTTTTGGGACCAAATTCAGAACCTTACCGTATATCCCACCATTGTTTTTGGAGTGCATCATTTTAAAAACATAGTCCTGGAATTCCATCCATCCATCCATTTTCTGAGCCGCTTCTCCTCACTAGGGTCGCGGGCGTGCTGGAGCCTGTCCCAGCTATCATCGGGCAGGAGGAGGGGTACACCCTGAACTGGTTGCCAGCCAATCGCAGGGCACATACAATCAAACAACCATTCGCACTCACATTCACACCTACGGGCAATTTAGAGTTGTCAATTAACCTACCATGCATGTTTTTGGGATGTGGGAGGAAACCGGAGTGCCCGGAGAAAACCCACGCAGGCACGGGGAGAACATGCAAACTCCCCACAGATGAGCCGGGGATTGAACCCCGGTCCTCAGAACTGTGAGGCTGACGCTCTAACCAGTCATCCACCGTGCCGCCATAGTCCTGGAATTAATGGAACAAATTGTTTAACTTTTTAAACAATTTTCTACTAAATTCTGGTTCAATCACGCTGCTATATTTCAGTGAATTTCTTTCTCCGTACGTTTTTTCCATGAAAAAAAGGTTGCCCATTTTCTAGTTACAAAAGCTAGACGATAGCTCCTGCTCAAGGCCCATCACTACATATGAAAAATTTGAGCTCTGGATCATGACCACAAGCAAATAAGTTTCTCCCCTAGTCCAGCATTCAAAGTTAATGATGTAGGTTACCTTGGAATCTACAGTACACCCTGGGTATTAGAATCCATCATGGATCATAAAAACAAAATGAATGGCTGTTTTATTTCATGTTCTTCCTCTTTGAAAATGCCAAGCTGCATCTGAGCCTTATCAATTATGAACGAGCTGGGCCTGTGGAGCTCCAGAGTATTGCCATGGCAAAAAAAAGAGGGAGTATAATACCTGGTGATGCTGTGAAGACTAAACCACAGGAGGTAGTAGGCTTGTTAATAACAGTGTTGGTTTAAAAAGTTTGTCATCAAATGCAATGTTTGTTCTCTACAAGAGAAGAGCTAGTTAAGAGCTTTAAATAAATGTTATTGTTTCATCAAGTGTGAATCTAGGGTTCAAGTGATTGCTTTTTTAAAAATGTGTTTCTATAACCAAGTTAAGACCGTTCCCACCTGCAGTGGACAGAGATTGGTCCATCCTGTCCAAACTGCTCCTTGGTTTTATGCACCTGGCCAATAAAATCAATGAAGCCCTCGCCAGATTTGGGAACGCCTTGCTCTGGCCAGTCAGTAAACTGGAACTGCCTTACTGTCCTGGATTGGCCATCCTGCAGAAACATGGAAGAAGTGAGCAGCCTAGAAAGAGTGCATACAACCTATCGAAAAACACGATAGTAAAAAACTAAATTAAAAAACACACACATAATATAAATAAACATAATTCCAGATGAGTTTCCAGTCCCTGCAAAGTGTTCACTGATGCGTGGTGCATAAAAACAGCTGCGAATTGCTCCAAACAGACAAGTACATCTGGCCTTAGCCATCACAAACATCTTGGGCTGTTTATTATTGAAATATAAATAGGTTATTGCGATAGCATGAGGCAATAATAAATTTTTAGAAGAACAGCAAAACATTCTGAGACGGAGTGACTGTGAAGATGTTCAAAATTGGTAGTTTTCTTGCCTGCGTATGAAGAAATCTGTGATGGTTCATAGGCAGACAAGTAGTACCTTGAGTTGGACATGAATGAGGTCCATAGTTGACAGAAGAAAACGACCCCATTAAAGGTCAAATGCTTAAATTCCTAAGTAATAGTACCTTCATCACTAATGGAATCATCCAGTAGTGAATCATTAAAATTTGTCAAACTGAAACACATTCTAGAGCAATTGAAAATGTTTAAAGTGTTGTCGAATGAATTTTATCCTAGTCTCCCCAATTGTCTCCATTTTCTCTCCTGCTGGTTTTGTGCACATGTAGTGTGAGATGACTCCCACTTGAAGCTAATCAATAGTGCATTGGCATGACACGCGTCTTGTCCCGGACAGCGTGTAGAATAAGATAATCCTGTGATGCGATCGATAGTGCTATTTGATAGATGAGTGTTGGGGGGGAAAGGGGTGGAGGTTTAAGAAGCAAGACTAGATTGCTAGTTTATCAGGATGTGGTATTGGATGATAAAAAAGAAAATAAAAACTGACATGTTGTCAAGCCCGCTGGACAAAAAAGTCTGTATGTAATTTGATGTGAGATTGAAACTTGCTAAGTGGCAAGACATTTAAATATTGATAAATCTGCTCACTGGTTCAATGCGTTGCTATCATAACAAAGTACTGTACCGTATTGTGAGAAGAAAATCTCTGGCTTTGTTCATGTCCTCACTATTTGCATTAAGTCTCTCACTTTACACTCATTATACAGTCACAGTAGAGGGTCCAACACTATTATCTTTAGTAAAATGTGATGAAAAACACATTATTTTGTCTCTGGTCTGTCGTGTTAGCAGAGGTTGCCTATTAGCACTTAAAAATTAACAGCTTAATTTTGAAAGCACTATTATCTATTCTGAGGACCCTTTAATTTTGTAAGGGTATCCAAAGACTATTAACATTTATAAAACTAATGTCCCTGCTTCTATCAACCACAATACTGCAAATGGTTAAGATGTAGATGTAGAAATATGCGAACAAATACGGTTAAAATTACTGATTACTCACTTGGAGCAGTGTTTGTGCATCAGAGGTACAGCACTTGAATGGTTCAATTCCTACCTGTCTCAGCGAACCTTTTGTATTAGCCTTGCTGACTCAGTGTCCTCCACTCCTCCCCTTTCACATGGGGTGCCACAGGGTTCCGTGCTTGGCCCTCTCTTATTTTCCCTTTTCAATTCTCAGGAAACATGGTATTTCTTTTCATTGCCATGCAGATGGCAGTCAGATCTATAGCCCCCTTAAAAAGTCAGATTCCTACTGTGCTTAGCCATTGCTAGAGTGCTTATATGATATTTAAATTTTCATGAAAAAAAAGACAGAGGTCATGGTCTTTGGTGGCACTTCTTTGACCCCCCTTGTTGATTTGGGTCCCTTAGCGCAATATTAAAAGTCCATCATTTACAACCTGGGTGTAAAAGTGGACACTGATCTTAAATTTGACACCCAAATTAAAGCTGTGGTTAAATCTAGCTTTCTCCAGTTAAGGGACCTAGCAAAAATCAAACCGTCCTTCAGAAACGTCACTTTGAAATAGTAATCCACGCCTTTGTGACCACTCGGCTGGATTACTGCAATGCACTATACTGTATATGGGGGTTAATGGGGCCTCCATTGCTCATCTCCAACTGGTTCAAAATGCTGCAGCTCGTCTTTAAACTGGCACAAGAAAGTATGAGCATATATAACCTATTTTAGCTCCACTCCACTGGCTGCCTGTTCGTTTTAGGATTCATTTTAAAATTCTTTTATTTGCTTTTATAGCCTTGAATGGCCTTGCCCCATTGTAACTCCATGAGCTGCTGCACCCGTACATTCCCAGCCACTCTCTCAGGTCAGCTGACCGGCTGCTCCTGCCAGAGCACAGAGCCAGGCTTAAACTTAAGAGGTGAACGAGCGTTTACTGTTGCAGCTCCAAAACTGTGGAATGTTTTGCCACTCCACATGAGACAAACCTCATATTTGTCTCATTTTAAATCCTCGCTTAAAACCTTAAAAAATATTTTAACACTGGCTTGTAATACCAGTTAGTGTGTCTGATGTGATGTATATGTGTTGTGTGGGCAGTGCATTTTATTTTATGTTGATTTTACCTAGTTCATTTTATGTATTTTTTATCTAATTTTGTTTTTTTTAATCCTTATTTTGTATTATTTGCTGTGTTTCTATTGCATTGTACAGCCCTTTGTGTTTGTTTAAATTGTGCTATATAAAGTGGATTGGATAGCATCATTATTTTTGTCTGAAATACACAGTACGTTTTGTTAGGTTACCATCAAATAAAACTAGTTTTATTATTTCTATGGAAATGATCATGGTAAATTGATATAACATCAAATCACAAACATTTATCTATAGCACTGTGGATTCGCTATTTATCATCCTTCCATTGACGTGTGTCTGCAGCTTACATGACTGATTGAGAACAATTGCACTGACCGATGACAAAAATTATATATAAATATAATATATATATTATATTATATTTTTATATATATAAATAATTGAATCCACAACATTCAATTTTTGTTTTTTTAATCTTAGCTGCTGGTGTTTTTCTACGCTGTTCATTTCACAATGTGCTCCTACACATTTAATACACTGATTCCATTATAGTAATCTCCATACACCAGCTGGTTTTGAACATGTCATGTTTGTCTTCTGGTTTTGAGACAGATAGCATGTTTCCTTTCTTTTTGCCCTTTGTCTTTTATCTGCAAAACATTACGCCTCAGTAGGAGGATTAAAAATAAAATGAGAGGGGCAAAGACAACAACACAATGAGCCATGTGCTCGGTGAAGACAGGAGGTTGAAAAAAAAAGGACATTTTAACACAGAACCTGAGGGCCCATGCCGCGTGTCAAATTGTGTGATTAAATACGTGACTGGGTCGCAAGATGCCAGTTTTGTGGCGTGATGCTACGCTATTACTTTGCAAAGGAATGTGTGCAAACATACTCTCATTTAATCAAACAAATATGTAAGCATACAGACAACACTATGTGGGGTTAATTCTAGTTTATTCCCACAAGCGCAGATGTTTTCGGAACCTAAATCAAACAACCTTCACACTCTCCTCTCACATATGCATCTACAATTGCAGCACTTCTCTACAATTCCCACAGACCCAATCCTCTTGAAAAAATATCTTCCACGATCTGTTTCAATTTCCCTCATGATGGTTTGTCGATAACATTGATGATTTTAATCTGTTATTTGCTCTTCTCTCATTATTCAAAACTCTGCGGGACTAAACAACAAAGTTGAACCATCATATTTTTATGATAGTGTTAAAATATTTTTTTATTACATAGATATTACTGTGCTTATTAACGTGTACTTGTGTGTGGCACTAAATATATGTCCTCTTGTAAATGGCGGAAATCCGCACTGAGTGAGGAAATTCTTTGTTCCACCTTCTGCAACGTTGGATCTTGGAATTTGTTGAGCTGACCTCATTTGCAAAGTTCAAGTAAGGCAAATTACGTATTTGTGTAATTATTAGTTCTTTTCCACACACGTTGTGGAGGGCAGGACCAAAGGGAAACTAATTAAATGTTGCTGCAGATTATATTTGTGCTTTTTATTTTTTTCATAAAAATTACCTCTTTCAAGGAGGGTCATGTTTGTTTTTCAGTAAAAAAATATATGTGTATTGATAACTGGAATGGAATCGAATAATTGGTACAATTTGGTGCTGTTAAATTTGGAGTCTATGCTTTAGTAGAATGTACAGTAGTTGTATTTGTTTCTCATTACCTTTTATTTTTAGATTGGAATATTATTTTTAGAAGCGTCAGCACTGTTTTCCTGAATAGTACAACAAATAAGGGTTGTGCATGGATATGAATAAAAAATAATTGAATGGTAGAATGTGTGTTGGCAGACCAGCTGATACTGCATTCATATACAATTACCATTATGTATCTGTGCATGATTATGTGTATACCGCATATGACAACGTATGTGTGAGGGATGTAAGATACATGATCTGTTACCAACAGGAAGACATTTAACTAACTAGCAGCCACACAGCTTGGGAAATCATTGCCTATGTCCGCCTAGTTGGAGACCAGAAGCAGTTTCACGCTGATGCTGCTGCAGTTTCAAATTGTCTCAGATAATTGAGCTGAAAATAAACCCAGCAAATCTATCCTTAATAATAGGACCCCTTTGCTGCTTACGGTTCCATAAAAAGTTGCTGCAAATGATAAAAGCTGGTGACACTGATCTTAATCTTACCCTGGCATCTGTGACCTTGAACTCTCGAAGGATGTACTGAGGCATGTTGTACTCAGCCATGGGGTCCACCACAAAGTACTGATACCTAGCAGAGCGCTCTGCTGGCCAATACTGGTGACACTTTTCCTGTATTAACAGATGATGATGTTTAAACGTGGCGTAACACATTCTAAATTGAATGTCTTGATCATATGAATGATACAACTGTTTTAGTGTGTGAGTTAATGTCATACCCTTCCCATCTCTCTCAGTTTGGTCAACATGACTACAATGGTGGAGTTGTTCTCCCAGAGCATTCTCCAGAAGTCCTCTGTAGTTTCTGCCAGAGGGCCCTGTGTTGCAATGTAGGCTTTCTGTTGCCTGTAGAAATACAGTTACATCATTTGACATTCTATTTTAAATAACATTTAGCTGTATATCGCTGGCGGCAGGCAGAATCCTCGCATCTCCAAAACCATCGGTTTTCAGGAAACCAACAAAACAGCATGTTTGTTGAGCCATTAAAACTGCATTGTCAAAGAGGGGTAGCCATTTTCAAATTTAGATTGCGCAATCATTTGTAAAAACAACAGACACACGTGGGGACTGACCAAAAGTACGTGTTTGTGAAAAAATAGATTGGCTCAACTTGGACATTCGGCCCAACACAGAGCTATACTGACTATTATAAATAAAAATACAGTAGACCTATTGTAGAAGAAACATATGGTAGAAATAATATGTTGTCGGATCAAACTGTGGCCTTTACAAAACCTGTGTGAGCTACAGGCATTTTAAGGAAAATCTGTGTACTTTGCGGTCACTTCTCGGGCACATTCTTCTTCTGTTTCCAAATTCCCTTTTGTTAAGGCTGGTTCTTCTTTCGGAAACATGACGAAAAGCCAAAGAAAAAGCTAACCACTTGCTTGAGCTCAGTTGTAGTGATTTAAGCTAAGGTCTTGCATGACAAAATCCATGACAGTGGTTCAAAGTCTTTGCAACTTTAAAATGTTGAATTATTACGACTTTGAAAGGCATTTTAGTTGAGAGGTTTTGCTGTTTAACCAGCCCATCTACAGATGATGCAAACTCTTTTGACAAAACTTTATGCAGGACCCATCACTGCTAAAACAATCAGTTTTCCGTTTGTGCCTTTCACGTTTGTTCCCATCCATTTTCTGAGCCACTTCTCCCCACAAGGGTCGCGGGGGTGCTGGAGCCTATCCCAGCTGTCATCGGGCAGGAGGCGGGGTACACCCTGAACTGGTTGCCAGCCAATCGCAGGGCACATACAAACAAACACCATTCACACTCACAGTCACACCTACGGGCAATTTTTAGAGTCTCCAATTAATGCATGTTTTTGGGATGTGGGAGGAAACCGGAGTGCCCGGAGAAACCCCACGCAGGCACAGGGAGAACATGCAAACTCCACACAGGCGGGGCCAGGGATTGAACCCGGGTCCTCAGAACTGTGAGGCTGACGCTCTAACCAGTCAGCCACCGTGCCGCCACGTTTGTTCCCAAACCGCAAAAATAAGCTGTACTGACAATAAACTTAACCACATCTTCCTACCTGTATCCATCAATAAAGCTAGAATTAATGTAGTCGGATCCTTCCAGGCCTCTGATTGGCTGCAGGCAGACACGCGTGGTCTCATAGGGCATGATGTTGACCAGGCGATTCTTGAACTTGTTGCAGGGTAGGTTGGCACTGATGAAACGTGACGTGTGGGCTTTGGAGTTGGCCAAACGCTGGTAGGACAAAAAAATAATAATAAGAGAGGAACACATTGTTAAATGAACAGAGGACGAAAACAGATAAAAAAGTGGGTAAAACAGGTAAAGAAAAAGGTATGACAGCAAGAAGGAGGAAGATAGAGTAAAGCGTGCTATTGATGGGAGGCAGGAAAGAACTGGCAGAGAAGACAGTACTTGGATGGAAGATTAAAGGAGAAGAGAGGACAGTGAGCATAGGCAGAGGACAGATAAAGATAAGATAATATTGATGAGATATTTGTATGCCACCCATGCATCTGACCACCAATCTGATGATGCTACAGTTTTAAGGGGGCACTGCTTATTAAGCGGAAAGTAATTCAATATTTTTATCCTCTCTCATAAATCACGGAGTTCTGGGGGGGGGGGGGGGGGGGGGGTTCAAAATCAGTTGTGGGGATCTATGCCAAAAACAAACCCACATAACCAAGCTTGTAGATAAAGAATGAAGGAAATGGCAAACTCCCCGAAAAGTGGGTCACTCTCTCCTTTGATAATGTTGCGATGTATGCAAAACGTTGCCTTGCAGAGGGATATTAAAACTAAGGATAAAAAATGATTCAGCAATTATCGATTTAAGGACTGTAAGAATTGTATCATCCATGTGGAATTCATTAAATTGAATCTTTCTATCAAAAGTGTTTGAACCTGCATTAGCGTCTGATAATAACGCTTGCTAATCTAACGAAAGCTGGGCTTGCCATTGGCTCAGCGGTACAATCCTGTATGTGGGGTGGGATGCGGGCTCGCACAATGCGTGAATCAAATGTGCCCCAAAAATAAGCCAATTTTACCATGTAAAGAAAGCAAGCTATAAAAATACTGTATGTATATAATTTTCAATCTTTGGAGTATTTTGACAAAAGCATGTCACAGCCGTGTTATTAGGATGGAAGAATATCCCAGACATTTCATGAAAACACTTGGAACTGTTCTTAATAGTGACAAAAAAAAGCATAACATCTCTCCTCCTCAGCTATGTGAGCAACTACACTACAAATGGCCCATACAAATGTCTTTAAATGTACGTATAATTCAAACCAACAAATGTTAACATACATTACCTTTTGCTTCTTATGCATTACTGAGAAGGAGACATTGTGCAATTTTTCCACAAAGTTCCCAAGTGTCTTAATGAAATGTTTGTATCCTAAAGGATCAAGCTGAAATCAACATGTTTTGGGTGAGTGGTTCTGCATCACACTAAGGAGTCAGAGAGGTGCCAGCCACACTAAAAATGATACCACAAAAGAATGTAAGATAAACGAGTTTCAAAACACTTGATGTGACCAACCCAGTCCACATAATGTTTTTCAAAAACTGTGTGTATGTGTCTGTGCTCTCCTGGCATTTCTAGGTGAACAGCGTTGATCTGTAAATTGCAGCATTTCTTCCCCAATTCCCTTTTAAGACGAACACCTAGTCACTTGTATTTCATTCAGTCCTTCCTCCCTCTGCCATCCCTTCATGTCCTGCTTCAGCCTTGCCTTTGATCAGGGTTCCATAAGGGACCTGGATGGGCTTGAGGTGGCCTGGCAGCACTACAGAGGCTCTCAGCTGTACCACCAGACACTACAATGGGCACATAAATCAAATCCAATGCTGGCAAAACTTGCCATGCAAGAGAGCAGGAAAGCATCCAGGTTATCTATAAACCGACACACACTTTCTATTCAGCATTATGCATCGCATGCCACCCAACAAGAATTAGTGTGGTGGTGGTGGTGTTGTGTCAGAAACTAGGGATAACTTTTTGGCAGCATCTTCGTTTGAGTTTCCTCCTTAACACTAGGTTAAATGTAGTTGTCCCTTTGTCCCTTTGTTCATCATCCATAGCTATCACCCTCAATAATGTACCAGAGTCATTGTTTTATTTACTGCCATCTGAGCGATGATATTGCTCCAACTCCCTCCATTTGCTTAAAATAGATCAAAAAGTTCTACAAGCCTTTACATTTTCCAACAGCTGGTAACGAGGAGGATTTCCATGCAGCTTGCCCACCTTGTTGGTGTGTAGATGCATAATAACAATCCCTTTCTTATTGTTCCATCTATGGTAATGTTTGATTGGGTCCACCACGACCAGCAAGTAAACAATCCTGGCAAAACCACTTTTATTTTTCAATTGCAATTGAAGTCTCTTAATCTTAACTACGAGATGGCCATAAACTTAAAGTTTTACACATTTTAGCAGTTAGAATTGGATAAATTCAATTTTTCTGAAATGTACTCGTTTACTCATACGGCATCTTCATAACTTCCTGCAATAATGTTGCATTGATGGTTAAGTACTAATGTGGACAGTTTAGAGGATTATAACATAAAAAGGTATACTGTACTAGCAACACAAAATAAAGGGCACTGTGACTGTGCCATCAAATTATGGATTTTAATGCGTTCTGATGATAAACTGCAATTATGGTTTTACCAATCCAATTTAAAGTGAATATAAAGTACTGTATGTATTTCGCCAAAATGTCTTTGCTTGTGTCTACAGATACATTTTCTTTTAATTAATGTTTTAATACTTTTTTCATGCTTAATTTAAACAGTTTTTGATGACTTATCTCCCAAAAACATTTTGACATAATTAATTGGATCTAACTTATTCTCATGCATCCTGTTTTTATATGAAGCATATGTAGCACTCTATTATTACTTTTTCCATTCAAGGATAAATAACATGAATGCTTCACATCACATTCTCGTACCTTGAATTCAAGCTCCATGCCAGTAACGTGCTCGCCAGTTTCCACCTGGGCCAGCTTCTGAATGTAGGAGTAGAGGCTACGAGCTGCCACCTCAGTGTTGCCACAGGCCACCGCCTCTAGCAATGCATCATGAATGAAGCTGTACTGGTCCTCTGTCTGCACCATGTAGTTCCGCTGTGAGCGCATCAGTGTCACGTGGCCGTAAATGTCAACAGTTTTCTCGTGCTTGATTCTCTCGAGCATGGCGTCGATGACAATGAAACAACCTGTCCGACCAACACCAGCACTATAGAGAAGAGGAAAAACAAATTGAATTGAATTGATTTTTTCTACATAATGTCACATATCTACAATACAGCATTTTTTATATACCCCTGACGCTACAACAACACCAAGTGACAATGTAAACAATGTGTGTAAAATTGAGAGAGGGGAAATGAGATCCAATCTAAGAGCAGAAAACAATTTTGATTTACACAGTGTGTGGAACTGCTTAAATGATTATTTACAGTTCCTATTGTATTTCCTTCATCACGGCAGAATTTCGGACACAGCTATTGTACTGGATTTAATGATAGAGTACAGGGGCACCTATTGCGTCCTATGAGTCTATACTGACAGTGACGAAAAAATGCATTAAAACAGTAATGTAGACTGTACATGGAGAGAGTAACACTTCACTGTCATTTCAGTTTTATAGTGTAAGACTTGGGACTGATTGGGTTCTTCTTATCTTGACAAAAAAGACATCTTTAAATAAGCCTTTTTGAGAACTATAATTTGTGAAAGGCAAAAAAAAAAAAGAGGAAGAAACATGAAAAATGGGATCGGATTAGGGTGAGTCTTTTTGAGGCGTAAGGAAACAAGAGAGACGGAGAGAATGGGAGCAGAATAAAAGTGTTGCTTTGAAGGGAAAGATGATGCGATCACTGGAGAGAGAAAAGATCTGCGTCTGTTAAGAAAGAGTGAGAATGGGTTATTAAATGTATAATACTCCATAAAGGAGGAGGAGGTATCTCATTTTGTTGAATGAGAAATGTTTAATATGCTGTTACTAATAATGGCGACATTTTACTATATGTTGATAGCAGTCTTTAACTGCTCAAATGAATTGACAGTAAATGTATTGTCTCAGTCCAATAAAAAGGATGGAAAGCACTCGTATATTCTTGTTTTGTCTTTTCATCCGCAAAAACAAACACAAATGATTTTCCTTTGTGTTTCCGATAAAGACGTTTGAATGTTTGTCATGGGACATTTGTATTATGATTTTATTATATTACACTATTACACTATTTTTAATCATGACTTACTGTATTGGGAATTTACTTTTTATTGTTTCTAAGCAAATAGTTGGGTCTCTGAGGTACTTGCCCACCTATCAAGTGTGAAATAAATGTGTCCATGCACTACAAACAGTACAGTGGAACCTCGGTTGTTGTGTCCTCCAATTTGCGTTGAATTTGGTTTTCGCCGATTTAATTGATGGATATTTTGTCCAGGATTTCGATGATTCACTTGGTTTTCGTTGGAAACAAACAATTTTTTACTGGGAATTGCCTGCCCACATAATGCATCCAGTACGCATGCATAACATTGCCGACTCTTATTGAGTGAGTATCATGCCGTGTGAGCATTCAAGCGTCTGTAGAGGTTTTGGAATCTTTGGCGACTGCCAACTACAGGAGTCCACCATGGGGACAAAGAAACTCCGAAGTGCAAACCCTTCAAAGAATAAGATGCGAAACACTTTCGAGTTAAAAAAAGAAATTGTTTCAAAGTATGAAAATGGCATAAGGATCGCCGATCTTGCCAGGATGTACGGACAGCCTGCCTCGATGGTAAAAAAAAATCCTGGCAAAAAAATAAAAAATGAAATCAAGGAAGTTGACTTTGCAAAAGGGGTAAATGTGTCTGACAAAACAAAGATCCCAAGCAGTTGTCGATATGGAGAAGCTATTACTGGTGTGGATAATCCCAGAATAGTTAGCAGGAGAGCTCGTTTCAGAGGCAATCATTTGTGAAAAGGCAAGGTTATTGGATGTGGGTCTCGTGAAGACAATGGCTGGAACGAGTGCTTCTGTGAGTGAATTTAAGGCCAGCAGAGTTTGGCTTGACAATTTTAAGAAGCAAACTGGCAAACTGCTTTCCTCAGTTATGAAGGACATTTATGCAAAGTGGTGTGAAGTGCAACATTTTGTAGAGAAATATCACCCCAACAAAGCAGTTGCAAGCCGTGTCTGCAACTCCATGCCTTGTATAGGCAAATCTTATAGATGCCAGAAACCTACCTCTCTGGACAGATTTTTTTGTGCACAGGGGTCGAGTGACACTCAAGCTAGACCTAGTGTCAAAAAAAGAAAAAAGGAAGTCCCCCGACTTACTTTAAAAACAAACTCCTAACATACGCCAACAAGTGTCTCCAAAAAGACTCATGTTAATTTATGTATCGGCTCAGAAAATGGATGGATGGATGATTTCCTATGGGAAATGTTGCTTGGTTTTATGGGAAATGTTGCTTGGTTTTAGTGTGCTGCGGTTTTAGTCATAAATTTAGGAACAGATTAATTACGAAAACCAGGGTTCCTCTGCAAATGAAAACTCTTTCATTGTCTGTAAGCTAAGACACTCGCTTTTTCCACACGGAGGGCTCTGCTCCTACAAGTAGAAGCAAGCAGCCGGCCGCCGTGAACCCTCGCCGCCAAGTGAGGCAGAAGAGGAGAGAGCACACGATATCCAGCTGGTTGTCAAACTAACGAAAGCCTAACTCGGCATTGGCCCAACAGTATATGGGGAGGGATGAGGGCTTGCACTTGCATGAGACGGCAGGTGCCTAAAACTGCATAGTTTTTGTAAGAAAGAAAAAAAGGGTGGAAAATGTGAAATCTTTCCCTGGGTATTTTGTCAAAAGTATGCCACACACACTTGGGAAATGTTTTAAATTGTGAAAAAATGCACAAAATGTCTGTTTTAAGTAACTGTTCAGCTAGTAGCAGAAAGACAAAGTAAAAAAAAAAAAGAAACATTGGCACAAATGTTCAACCTTCTTATTGTGGAAAAAAAGTGATACAAGCAAGAACTTACAAGCCATACTGATTCATGTGATTCTACAGTCTACATTTAACATGAACAATGAATGCTAGGGGGAAAAAAAGAAAAAAAGAAAATAAATATATATATTTAATATTCAAGATATCTAAGGAAAAAACACCCCAGTACATTGAATTACAACAAGGGTTGCAGCTGCTGACCTGCAGTGGGCGATGATGGGTCCAGCATCAGGTGGGTTGCAGGTCTTGACCCTACGTAAGAAGGCCAAGAAGGGGGTCGGGTATTCTGGCACACCATGGTCTGGCCACGCTGTGAACTGGAACTGGCGAACCTCGCGTTTCTCACTGGATCCATTCTAAATAGAACAAAGAGAGTTGCGTTCAATAGGGGAGGCTACTTTCCCCCCCACCTTATTAAGAATCATGTCCAGTACTTGTACAAACCTGACTTGACACTAAAATACTCCTACAATGTTCATTTCAACAATTTAGTTCTATCAACAGTGAGTTTCATTATTGATCTTCATTCAAGGATTTACCGGTAGCTTCTTTAAATTTCTTTAAATGACATGGACTATTGGTTAACAGATTATCAACTTTTTTTTCTTTCTTACAGCTACTATAAAAAGGTGAGTGTTTTATTGATTTTGGTAAGACAGACTCTTTTAACAACACATGGAAAAAAAGAACCAAAGAAAGATTCTTCGCAAAGTAGGAGAGAAGAGAAATCCCTTCATCGTTCTGTCCTCCCCTCTGATGGAGATACTGTTTGCATTTCAATGCTGCCTTTCTGCTTTCCTGACAGAAGTTTTTCCCCTTGCTGAATAAATTAATAAATGAGTGTGATAATTAAAAGCAAACTGGCCTAGTTCTTCTTTTTTATGGGTTTTTCTTTGGACACTACCTGATTTTGACAAGCCATCGCTTGCTACTTGTGAGGAGTCATTTTTACATGCCTGCTGGAATCACATACTATGGCTCTCGACCACAGCCACTGCTTTGAAGATGTGGGGTTTGTGCGTCTGCCGGCACCCTCTATTACCTAAACACACAAATTCTGCATAATTGTTTTTTTCCCCTTGCCAAGCTATGGGATGAAATGAGCTCAGGTTCTCTGCTATACGTCCTTGCACAGATCCTATTAAAGCAAGGTCACTCTGTGTGATAATGTGTGCGTGACAGTGCAAGTTGCGCTTGTGATGTCTTCTTTAATTAAACTTAAATTTGAGCTCTCTTTGTGCCTTTTCAAGTTCATTTTAGTAGAAACTGTGAGAAGGTTAAAATATTCACGAGATTTTGTGTGGTATTCTTTACAGCTTTTTTTCAGTCCACTCTGCGCAGTTTCACTTTGAGCTTGTATACTCAAAAAATGTACAGTAGTCAACATTTTACTTCCAATTGAATTTTATTACTCAAACAAAACCAAAAAAATCTTCAGGTCAGCCTTAATAAAATACAATTTCATGGAAACAGTCAGGAATGTATTAAACCTACAATACACTTCCCTACACTCTTGTGGATGCACAAGACTCAACCGCAACAAATGTAATGCAGCAAATGCAGTCTGATTACAAATCTAAATGTGAGCAATAAAGACAAATGCCTGACACATTGGATGTTGTAAGGTGAGTTAAAGTAATCTTGAGAAGCTCCCAGGAATCAAGCCTAGTTTCCAACCATGGTTATATGTATGACCAAATTGTTTATATTGTGAATGTTTTCATTTCCTTTGTGTTACAACTTTTGTCTCTGTGTGTGTGCTTGAACAATCTGTCAATGATGTATACTGAGTTTCTATTTTCCTCACTTTACCTAAGTGCTCCAATTTGGCACACACACAATAACAGATGATGCATTGAGCTGAGTGCGGGTTGAAAAACTGAAGGCTAATGCATGTATGCGGTACACAATCTTATTCACAGATGAGTATGACTGTAGTAGTAGTATGACTGAATCAACAAAGCATTCTAACAAGGTTTATTAATTATCTCACTGTTTTCTTGAGAGACGCTGAATGAGATGATTGCTGTTTTTGGTTATCTAATGCATTTTGATCATAAACATAACAGCTGTATTCACTGGCTTAGACGCACTTGGGATTTTTGTGCATGTCCTTGGTGTTTCATTACATTACTGCTTTAACAAAGGGAATGTTATGTAATGTATATGTAATCTGTAAATATCAGCTTTGTGCTTTTAAATGTGTTAAATAAATAGAAAAAAATTATTCACCTTGTGCAAGGAGAAGGTGCGCACACAGAAAGTGGCCAATTCTATGGTGTCCAACAGGGTCACTTGGGTCATACCATACGTTTCTGTACCACGACTGGGCCAGTACTGGTCACATTTTATCTGTGAAAAAGAAAAGAGATGAGAAAAAAATGGTAAATAGATGTGTAAAAAATGGCACTGTGTAAAAGATATCTCCAATCAATAAAAGCTAAAAAAGGAGGAATAGTAACAACATGGTGAATGTCAGAGAAATACATGGGAGCTGATAGAAGCATGCCGCTCATCCCAGAACACCATTTGGATTAAAACAGCAATGAGAGCTGATAGAAACACCAGGGGCCTCATGTACAAAAGGTGGGTACACACAAAAACGTTCTTTTTCACTGCAAAGTTCAGATGTATCAAGAGTGAAATGACCATGGAAATGTGCGGTGCCTCACGCCAACTTCATGGCTGGCGTACGCACGTTTCTGCAGCTGTTGGTGTTTTGGCAACACTTAGAGGTGATGCTGGGAAACTGTTATAATAAATCTGCACATCAGAGACACATGAACAATTAGCACTGATGAACAATTCATGTCCGACAACATTTGATTCCAACAATGTAAAAGAACCAAGGAGTCAGAATTCACTTGATGACCAGTGTATTTAATGAATCACTGATATTTGTGAGGACGCCTATAAATTGATCAAGGCGTTCATTTATGCCGCCTATTGCCCTTACAATCTCGTACTCCAGCACAGCACGGGTGAGGACACTGCCAGTCGGGCGGGCAGCTGCAGCCGGCTGTTGGAGTATAATTGCGTCGGAGACGCTGGGGATGCCGGAGGAGACGCAAAGGAACGGGGGACGAAACCTCCATGTATGTGACACCAGTGATGCCAGCACGGAAAAAAATAATCATTTAAATTGAATTTGAACATTTACATCGGTTGCATATGATTAAAATCTGTTAAAATGACTCTTTTTTTCAGTGAGGGACACTGGAGGAATCCTCCGTGTCTGTGACACTAGAGAGGGGACATTGGACAAATGCCCCGAACATGTGGCACGTGCCTGCGACTGCGTGTCCTCACCTGTGTATTAAAATAATAAATTGAGTAATCAACAGGAGTCACCGTTATTGATATCCTCTTTGATATGCTGATGTGCTTCTATTTTAATTCAAAATTTTGCCTGTTTTGGCCACACTTTGGCGGTGGGCAGCTGTCCTCCGCTTCACATCCACCTTAATGTCTGACCACTTCTTATTTAGTTCAGCGTGTGTGCGCTGTTCTGACTCCACAGCATTGACACCCGCAGGCACGCTGTCCCATTCACTCTCCTTTCGCTTGTTGTTAACGCCGGAGGACAGCGTGCCAAAAGAGGATTTTCTTGCCCACCTCCACTTCACTGAGTAACTTCACATTCAGATTTTTTTTTTCTTCATTACCTTGCTCATTTCCTTTTTTCTGATTACTATAGCTTAAAGCATCGAAACATGTAAAGTGTATCTCCCTGCTCAACTATATTTCTTTTATGCAACATCTGCTCAAACACTTGGTTTTCAGTGCTTGTGCAGTAAGCCTGCAAAAACACATCACCTGCCTCCTATGTCAGTGCATCTCATTCAGTTTCATTCAATATGGTGTGACACCCTGGAAGACATCTTCTCTCTCATTTCCTGCTCAAACCGACACTGAGCTTCCAGTGGACACATGACCTGATCATGAATGACAGTGGAGGACAGCGCCTGTCAGAATGGTGCACAGGTAAACAACTGAGAAGAGGTGAGATGAAGTGTAGACACTCGGGGTAAGTAAGTCTGATGTTGACACTGGTTTGGTTTGACAGGATTAAGTCATGTTTGTATTTTTGACACACAACAAGTCCACTTGGAAATTACCTTGGAAGATTTCATACAGTTTTTTTTAAATTTGTTTTGAGGCCGTTATCAACCATTTCAGCTTAAGAAAGTTTCCAGTGACAGATACTAGTCAAGGATTGATACAACAACAGGAATATCGTGAAACCAGCTCATTTATTTAAAGATTTTGTTTAAATACACTCCCCTATCAAAAATATTGCCTCATATTAACAGTGAAGTTTTGCTTAAGAAATTTTATTTTTTATTTTTTTGGTTTTATTTCCAAGATCAGGATCCTGGATCAGGATTGGCTACACAATTTGGAAGAGCTATGCTTGTAACAAAACATATATTTTTTAGGTGATTTTAGGTGAGAAAAAGCACTGGAACAGAATCATTTTCTTGCAATAACAGCATCAAGCCTGTGACCCATTGACATCACCAAACTTGTGCATTCTTCTTCTGTGATGCTTTTCCAGGATTTCATCACACCCTCTTTTCGTTGTTGTTGTTTTTTTTTTGTAAAATGCATGCTCTACAGGGTTCAAGTCTCAATGTTGACTTTACTAGTCTAAAGGAATTTTCACACTGTACTTTGTTTTCCTGGTGTTCACCGCGGGGTAGGACAGTAGGGCAGTCTACTTGCTAAGCAACCAAGCAGGAAGTAGCCTGGTGCGTTTTCCTGCTTGTTTGGGGGTAAAGTAGTTACATTGGAAAGCCATGGCTTTGCATTATAATGAAAAGGAGGAGACGTGATACAAGAACAAGTAGAGATACAAGTGAATAATATGTGGCTATGCTGTATTTATGTTTTAGGTAACATTTCTAATATTAGAAATGCAAAAATTACATGTTTCTCCCAACTTTCAACCAACCTGGTATAGTCAAAGTAGTGGAGTTTTCCATCCATCACTGTGCCTTCTTTACCATATCACGGTACAACATTTGTCTTATGTCCCAGAGTTCAGGCTACTGGGACAGATACCACATTAACAAAAAAATTTCTCCATGCTGTTTTCAATGTATACCTCCGCCAAAACACCTTTCTGTTGTAAGTCTGAAATCACTTCGCCACCATCTCGCCTATTGTATGCGCTTTTACAGTGCGCTGTTGACCAAACATTTATCAATTCAGGGGCGTCGGCCATGGCCTACCTCGTGCTGACAGGCGTGGAATGGTGCTGCATTGGTGCAGCGTCGCAGCAAAATGTTTCTGGAGTTGATCTTGCTGCTGCCATCATGTTGTTAATTAATGAAGATTAATAAGACCATCCCAGAAGAATGAATGCAAGTCCAAGCCATGACATTACGTCCATTAAGTTTCAGATGAACTTGTATCTTTCCGATCATGAGCAGATAATTTATTTCTTGAACCTTTAGCCTTTCCATCTCTTTGGGAAAAGATTGTTTTTGTCTCATCAGTCCATACAACTCTCTCCCAAAATTTGAGTTAATTTAGGCTCACCAGTACTTTTTGGCAAGTTCCAGCCTGGCCTTCCTATTCTTGCTAATGAGCGTCTGCATCTTTTGATGCACTGATGCCTCTGTACATTTGTTCATTGAAGGCCACAACCTCACATCTTTCTAACTGTTCCTCCACCTGCTCCCTGCTTTCACTGCAGATCACAATGTCATATGCAAACATCATGGTCCACGGGGATGCCAATCTAACTTCATCTGTCAGCCTATTCATCACCACTGCAAACAGGAAGGGGCTCAGGGCTGATCCCTGATGCAGTCCCACCTCCACCTTAAATTCCTCTGTCACACCAACAGCACACCTCACCACTGTTCTGCTGCCCGAATACATCTCCTGTATTATTCTAAAATACTTCTCTGACACTCCAGACTTCCACATGCAGTACCACAGTTCCTCCCTGGGTACTCTGTCACAGGCTTTCTCTAGATCCACAAACACACAATGCAGCTCCTTCTGACCCTCTCTGTACTTTTCCATCAACATCCTCAAGTCAAATAATTAATCTGTGGTACACCTTCTAGGCATGAAACCATACTGTTGCTCGCAAATACTCACTTCTGTCCCGAGTCTAGCCTCCACTATTCTTTCCCATAACTTCATTGTGTGGCTCATCAACTTTATTCCTCTATAGTTTCCACAGCTCTGCACGTCACTCTTGTTCGTAAAAATGGGAACCAGCACACTTTTCCTCCATTCCTCAGGCATCTTCTTACCTGCTAGAATTCTGTTGAACAAGCTGGTCAAAAACTCCACAGCCACCTCTCCTAGATGCTTCCATACTTCCATAGGAATGTCATCAGGACCAACTGCTTTTCCATTTTTCATCCTCTTTAATGCATTTCTAACTTCCCCCTTACTAATAATTGCCACTTCCTGGTCCACCACACTTCTACTCTTCCTTCTCTCTCATTTTCCTCATTCATCAACTCCTCAAAGTATTATTTCTATCTGTCCAGCACACTACTGGCACCAGTCAACACATTTACATCTCTATCCTTAATCACCCTAACCTGCTGCACATCCTTCCCATCTCTATCGCTGTCTGTTTTTATACTATGGATATAAATAAGTGTATCACACATACTCTTCGCTTAACTTTACATGCAACTTCTTACATCAACAGACTGCTGTGGGAGGTACAGGTCACAGATGTTACAAAAACTCCCCAGCTTACAATTTAATTTTAGCTCCCTACTCTGTGCAAAAAGCAGCATCTCTTGAGTGTTAAACCTTGCTAAGCTCTTTGTGGAGCAAGGAGCAATGTTTTGTTGTTTCTACAGAAACTTTTCGTACTTTTCCAACGACAAAAGTAATTTAAAAAACAAAACAAAAAAAACACAGAAAATCCCCCATGGATGTTGCCCAACCTATAAGATGTGAGCAGGTAGACTATTTGTGATATAACTATGTTCCTGCACTGCATTCACAACCTCATTCAAATTTCACAAATGTGATTTCTACTCTTCTCTGAAAGAAAGCCATCTCAAGAAAATAAAGTCTAATTACCTGCCAATGAAGTTAGAGTCTGCAACTGGGAAATCACTGCAAAGCTGTGCCATTTTTCACATTTTGTACCTCGGCTTCATGAATCAGTGATTTGATTTTGATGTATATTGAGGAACACATTTTAAAAAGGCTACTGCAGTCACCAGAGGCAAACTGTAGAGTGAAAAAGAAATGTTGCATGTGCTTGAGTAGACTCACCCGTGACTTCTCCTCCAGTCTGGTCATCATAACCACAGTGGCTGCTCTTTGCTCCCACACCATCCTCCAGAAGTCCCCAAAGGTTTCTGGTAAAGGACCCTGGGTGGCAATGTATGCATTCTGCTTCCTATAGCCATCAATGTAGTTGGAATTGATGTAGTCGCTTCCTGTGATCCCTAAGCAAAGAGCACAGCAAAATGTCAAGGATGAAGCAATGTACTTTTTTTGTTTGTCAAACCTTTGTCTTTTTCACTTTTCTAGCTGGACAATTTTGTCACGTGAATGCGCCCTTGACAACGCATAAACAATGACCTTTTTTTCTTTAACAGTGAAGGTGTAAAGATCTTTCAATGAAAACAGTGTTTAAGTTTAAATTTGTTTCATAGATAATATAATATGGAAAGCAACCAAATGTTTTTGGGAAAATATGCCTTAAAAGCTACTTAAAAACATACTCTTATGCTACAGAGTTGCCTGGGTATATGCATTTTTTGTCGTGGCTATTCAGTATAATATGACTGATTCAACATCCATCCATCTTTTTCCTATACTGCTTATCCTGTTCAGGGTCTTGAGGAGTTGGAGTCCATTCCAGCTAACGTCTGGCTTTTTTTTTTTCAACATGTTATAGTCAAAACTCGAATAAAATAAGGCTATATAGCTCAAGTGCTAAACACTAAGAAGACTTGGTGTTCAACTTGTAATTAAACTGTGAGAAGTGTTTGGCAGGTCCACCGGTAATACGCCACTAAAATAGATGGTTCAGGGTCTCTATGGAAACAACAGACTATTTTTACTATTAGAAATTCAGCGCGTTATATATTTTTGATATTGGTTTACAATTAAAATGCCAACAAGACCTATTTTAGACAAAAAGGTTGACCTCTTATTCTGCCTTCTTACAGCAGGACCCCTTGTGCTGTTTTCCCCCCAGATTGGTGCCATCTGTTCAGTCTCAGTTGTTCAGTCTGTTCTACATTTCAATAGATGTGGTACAACAGACTATGTTATTTAGCAGCACCTCAACGGTATATGTGAAGCTAAGAGCGAGAGGTGGACCCATGCAGCAAGCAAGCCAAGACGCATACTGGTATATAGAGGTCTAACTAGCTGCAGTGAACTCATATGCTCAACTATGTAGAGGAGGATATATATACAGTACCAGCAACATCTTAATACCAATGATGAGAGGAACCTTTGCTTTTTCACTGACATCATGTAACTATAGGTATCTGAAGCAGAAAGCACAAACTTCAAAGGTAAACTATGTAGATCACTGCATCAGGGGTGCTCCTGATAGCGAGGTGTGCTGCAAGTCTGTCGTGTGATCATGCACTATACTTATCTGTCACCAAGCTCTGATCTGCACATGTGCAAATCAAAGTTGATACAGCTGTGGGGCTTATGGTCCCCACATGGTTAGAAGACACATTTTTACAGTCCTGTCAGGTGAAATGCTAGCCAGAACAGAGCATTTTGTGTTTGAAAGTCAAATCACTTTGACTGACGCCGCAGCACTTGAGCGACAAACAATGAAACACTTGGCTGGGCTACTTTGAGAGTTTTAGAGAGAGGGGACCTAGTAAGGACAAGAACCAGGGTGGAGTGGAAGAATAATATACTGTAGAGAATGAGGGAGATGTGGGAGAGAGAGAATCAGATGCACACACACACACGAGGAAGACAAACTAATGAAAAAAAGAGTTGAAATTAGGGGGGATAAAATGAAAAGCAATGCAAATACCATCAAAATGGATACTGCACTGTCTGACAGTGGTGACTTGGTTTTAGTCATGGCTAAATGAACGGAGAAAAGGCGGTGTGCATGAATTGTTATTCTGCTGCAACTAATGGCAAAATCACTGCGGTGTAAAATAGAAATTTCAGACTTGATTAATTTATGTATTTATGGATGAGGCGTTTGTTTTTCTTTTTTCTTGCTCTGTGTTATTTTTCTTTTATGTTGCACCCAAAAATTGTGAGGTGTTGAGAATCTACTTGGAACATTTAGCTCAGACAAAAGGAGAGAAGGGAGGAGAAACGATTTTCCCATCACTGAGAGGAGTCGGGAGTTGTTCTAGTGTTGCAACCCAAGAACAAAGTCAGCAGTGAAGGGTGGCTACCTCTGACAATGTCTCGAGAGATTTAGGAATCAGAGGAAGAATTTTCTAGCTCCAGCGTTGTGACTGAGAACAGTTTAGAGGGAAGTGGAGCATGATCTGACAAATAGACTGGTGCATACAAATTTCTGAGTCATGCTGAGTGTGAGATTAGACTGATCGTCGAATCAAAAGATGAGTTTCAAATAAATTCTTGACCAAAGCAACAAGTACAAAACCAATTCAAAAACTTGAGCCAAGTTAAACTGAAACAAATCCTTAATTCACACTGAGACAGCTTAGTTTCAAAATGTCGAAAATCACTGTGTGAGTGTGCAAGATGAGAGGATGGGTGAGCCTTACCCTCAATGGGAGCCAGGATGACACGGGAGTGGTCGTAGGCAATGACATTGGCGTAACGATTTTTGGGCTTGTTCACCTCCAGGTTGGAGTGTTCCCAAGTGAACTGCTGGCCTGGATCGATAGACTGATGGGGGCAGAGACAAACAAACACAAAAAGAAGACTTCAGATGAGCCGTGGGGTGACGGTTGGGTCGGGGGGGTGGGCGCTACGTATATAAACAGCTTTTTAGGAAATATAATTAAAAACGGACTGTGAAGGGAAGGTAAACGTGGAGCGGCATTTTCAGACTGTTCAGAAAACCTACGACACTGACTTTCCTCTAAAAAGCAAGCTGAGAAGGACAAAGGTGAAGTAACTAATATCCCACTTGTCCAGAAAGCAGTAATTTTACTCACAGCTAACTTTAAAATCAAAGGCCGCCACCGAAGCATCATTCCGGGGAGTCATTTAATTGTTAAGAAAAAGAAATGCAAGATGGCGAAATGGTAAAAGAAGCATTTTTTGAAGCAGCTGACCTCATTTTCCCAAGACTTTAAAAAAAAAAACAGAAATTCTATCTCCGATCAAAGCTCTCCAGCTATCAAGAAGTACAGTCACACGGCGCAGTGGAGGATGAGATTCTGACACTACAAGCGGACATTCAGCTGAAGTCCAGAGCTCTTGGAAAGTTCTGGAACTTACACAGGAAACATACCCCAACGTGACGAAATGTGCTACTTTCTTGACTGCATTATTCGGCTCCACTTATTTATGCAAGTCAGCCTTTTCCCAGATGAAGATCATTAAGTCCAAGTACAGTTCCACCATGACTGATGATCATTGGAAAGTGTGCTTGAGGCTGGCTATCAGCAGCTACTGTCCGGACTATGCATCCGTGGCTGATTCCATTCAGTGCAAGGCATCAGAGTAAGGTAAGGACAAAAAATGTACAGTATGTAACCTAACTGTAAATCTAAGTTAGCCAAGAACTAAAATATACATTAAAAAAAAGAGAAAGTTTGACTATTATTGCAGTTGTCTAAAATATTATTACTGTATTTTCACGACCATAAGGCGCACTTAAAAGTCTTATATTTTCTCCAAAATGGACGGGGCGGCTTATAATGTGGCACAGCTCATGTGTGCATCGAGTTCCAAAATCTGTAAATGTAGCGCTATAAATAAATATAAATAAAGCGCTATTTAAGTGCAGTCCATTTACCATTTATTTTTTATAAGACATCAAATAAACTACATTTTTTAATGCGTCTCAAGATTCAAATTAACTTCGCTCGTTGCATTCCTTAACTGAAGAGCATCGACGTCTGTATTATTGGGAAGCTTTTATTTTGAAGGTGGCTTTCGCCACGCGTTGGCGACCTATTACCGTAATGTCTAGTATAAACAAAATTACGAGGGGCTGGCTTGACTGCTACTTTACGAGTGGAGGCTGGCTTGACCGCAGTCGAAAATGGCACCTACGAAGAGACACGCTTAAGAAGCACGGTTTAAACTGCCACCTATCAGTTACGTGGAGGAACATGGGAATCGAGCAGCCGCGAGAGAATTCAAGATCAACGAAGTCGCAAGTGGAGGAAGCAGGAAAACGAGCTTCGCCAAATCAATAAGACGAAGCTGAGTTTCCGCGGAAACAAGGCGAGGTGGCCCGAGTTGGAAGACCAACTCGAGCAATGGATTAATGAGCAAAGAACAGCCGGGAGAAGCGTCTCTACAGTCACCATTCGACTGAGGGCAATAACTCGGAGCTTGCCATCATTCCGGGAGGCTTGACGAACCGCTGGACTAAACAGGGCATTCAAAGTGAAGTTCCGAACGGCATGGGAGCCATGGATGACAGATGGCGAACACAACTTTACTAAGACTAGGAGGCAGCGCCGGGCAATTTGCGCCACAATTTGTGAATGGATTGTGGATGCTTGGGCTAACGGTGTCTGCTTGCACTGTTGTTCGAGCTTTCGTAAAAGCTGGCATCATTTCTGAGGAGCCGCACAGCAACGAGACAGACTCCGACAATGACCGGAGGGAACCTGGCGTGTTTGATGGAGAACTTGCCCAGCTGTTCATTTCGGATACAGAAGATGAGGACTTTGATGGATTTGTGGATGAGGATTGATCAAAAAATAACGTGAGTACATTGTTAAATACTTCAATAAAGTACAACCGAACTCAGTTTTGCTCCCGCTGCCTTTTTAGAAACATTGTTTTAGCGTGCATGCATGCTACTGTATGTTTTAAGCTAGCGTATGTTTTAACATGCCTATGCCCAATAATACGGTGCGCCTTATGTATGTGTTTAATACAGAAATAGAGCCCGTAACTGAGATTGCGCCTTTTAATACGGTGCGCCTTATGGTCGTGAAAATACGGTATTATTATTTTGGTTTTAGAATTTCTGGTGTAGGCCGAATCTGAGGACCAGTCAATGATTCCAGATAATTTTGCATGGCAAGCTAACCATTTCTGACCAAATTCAGTTGAAACACACTATGGAGTAAATCTAAATCCATTAAAGTTCAAACATAACATTTATTAAATTACGGAACTAAATTCTTTATTAATTCCTTTAATGGTGAAATGTACTCTTTCCTAGCATTCTAAACATTATAAACAATGTGATAACCAGTAAGAACTTCCATGAGTAAATCAACAAAATCAACATGCCTAAACAGAATGAAATAGATTGTTGATATTTCATGTGGTGAGGAAAGCTGTCATTGGTTGCGTGTAGTCTTTTGAGAGCAATCATCAAGTGTGACAGTTTCAGGAAGGAAGGAAGAGGCCTGCAGTTTGTCCCTCCACCCGTCGCTGAAGCAGCATGTCAAATGTGGTGTGATGGCTCCTTGTTGTTACCCGTTGACATCATTTAGACAAAATACTACTTATGCAAAATTAGCAGTCACAATTTAGAGCTGGCACCTCCTGGCTCCTAGGACACTATTTATCTAACGCTTCATATTAAATGGTCATACATGTGGAACTATAACATATTGTTACATTTTATATACATCAGGGGTTCCGAGATAATATTTCAGGCAATATTAAAACTTGGATTTGGCAAATTGGCAACTCTTAAAGCAATGGAGCCATAATAGATTTAACTACTTGTTTACAAGCAACAGAATGAACATTTTACATTGCTGCCTAAATTTGCTGCAATCAAAATTTAAACGAAAAGCAAGCAAAGTTTGGTGCTAGACTCTAAGAATCTTTTCTTAGAATTGTGTACGCATACAAACAAACATACTGGCAATTACAGTGACTTTAGGATTGCATGATTTGATCGGCAGCGGCTCGTCTTGTAAGGACTTGTGATTTGGAACCAAATGGTCACAGTTGATGCAAAACATAAATTGTTTGAGAGATGATTGAAAAATAACTTGTTTGAGAGATGCTCGACAGGTGAAACCCCAATTGAGTGCCCTATCCCTGTGGTGTGCAACAAGAATAATGTAAGTGTACAATTAGGACAAAAATTAAGATAATACAATTCAAAAATATATAAATTGGGTGCGGCATGGCTCAGGTGGTAGAGTGGTCGTCTTCCAACCCAAAGGTTGTGAATGAGCCCCTGTGACCATGTCCAAGTGTCCTTGAGCAAGATACTGAACCCCCATTTACTCCTGATGCGGTGTCAACAGTAGGTGAATGAGGAGACATTGTTAAAGCGCTTTGAGTACCTTGAAGGCAGAAAAGCGCTACACAAATGAAAGCCCATTTACCCAAACTCTGGACAGCAAACAGCTTCAAAAAATTAACTTCCATGCTATGTTCTAAAAATTGACTAAATTCTGCAATTTTTTTTTAATCACCCATGGTCCACCTGGCAGCAATATGGCAGCATACAGAGAGTGATGGCAAACAAAAAACAAATTATAAAGTCTCGCTAAATATTCGTCACCTTTACACAGCTATACTGTATGTTCTGTATGTTCCAAGGATCTCCTCTTTTCAATGCTGCTCTTCTATGCTACAAATATCCTGCTCTGTGATCTCAGCAAATCCTCAATAACCGAGCCTCCACAGCATCTCCCTCTCTCGCCTCTTCCCTCCTTTTTTCTTTCTCCCTCCACTTCCCACCTGGCTAAAAACCAATCAGTCAACGACGTGTAGAGCGGCGCTTGGCAAGCCTGGGCGTATGGACGTATGGACAAACAGCCATTTATCACGAAAATAACAAAATTAAAATTACACTTCTCTATTTAATTTGGTCATTTATTTTTCCCAGGGGCGGATGTGAAAGGGCATAGGGAGAGCGAGGGAGTAAAAGATAGAATGGAGGAAGAGGATTGGGTGGTTGAATTCACTCTTTAAGCCAAATAATTACACTTGCCATAACGTCTCTCGCCCCCATGAACGAAACAAGCTTCTCCCTTTACTGCACAGCTAGGCTCTAGATTTATGAATAATAAATACCAGAGAAATGCTGCAATGCTATGAGAAGTAATTATCCGCCAAAACATCCAACATCTTCCGGCAGGCATGATGATGGCAATCTGTGATGGTGTACCCTCTTTCCACCTCAGCCTGGCGTGCAGCGAGGCGACAGGCACCGTGATTTAGGGACGGCTAGCAGGAGATATTGCTTGCATGCAAACGAGAGCTGATTCAGCGCTCCTGATTTCTAATCAACTCCAGTGTCATTTATAACCCCAGCGGTTCCAGAGCTAAAGACAGCTCAGTTAGCCCCCCACCCCACATCCATGCGTACATAACACCACCACACATCAGCTGAGAAAAACACAAAGCATGTGCGTGACAGAAAAGCTGTTAATTTAATAATGTATGTTCCAATACTTTTCCTCATTTGAAAAGTGGGTGTCTTCAAACAAAAGGTTCTCTGTCCTGAGTTGTTTAACACATCTAGATTTAAATACCATGAAACAAAATCTGGAATTCTGAACTTTTGTCTCATACTCATCTTTTGATCTGAAACCCAAATGTCTTCAGCATAAAAAAAACAAAAAAACAAAGTAATTTACTTTTGGAGGGGACTGTATATGTACAGTGGAACCTCGATAAAACGGACCCCAAAATAACGGATATCGGATAAAATGGACCGTCGGGACTGAACAATGTGTCCAAAAATAGTTTTAATTTGTCACTTAAAATGCCGTTGACAAAGTCTCTTAGTTCCAGAATTGGCTGCTGTTGTTAACGGCCGGTGTGGCGCAATGCAGGCAGAGAATGCGACTGAAGTATTTCACAGATATGCAATATTACGAGCTCCAATTCCAAAAGACTTGCCTCCCATGCCTATGTGGCAGCCATGTTGAATGCGGGGCATTGATGTGGCGGCCATTTGATGATGATTATACCTATTGTCTCCTGTCCATAGAGCAGAGAGAGAGAGAGCAGCATGGGTGCGGCGTTAACACCGAGGAGTACAAAACACAAGTCTTTGGAGTCTGGAACATGCTATTTTTGGTACTGTAACACTTTTTTTTTTTGTTAAGCTGTTCGCCTTTGGCAACAAATTTGGAACTAGGAAGCAAACTAATTCCTCGCGGCTCATGAAAGCAACTCGCCTATGATGAGTGTACTGTACGTCAACAATGATGCCATTACCAAGCACACCGGTGTGGTAAGTTTAGATAAAATGTGAAACTTCCAAACATTTTGAAGCTTTTTTAAATATTTATTTACAATAACTTTGTACAGTACTGGCCGTTTTAGGCCCTGAAAAAAAACCCTACAAAACAATAATTTTTCACTGGACAGTAATCTGGGTGCATATTCCCTCCAAAAAAGTGTTTCAATGTAACTGACAATCGGCTATATCGGACGACCCCCCGCCCCTATTAGTCCGTTCTGTCGAGGTTCCACTGTATACTGTTTCCTGATTAGAGAGCAATATGCAACATCAGTAGTTTACAATATTTAACTTTTTCAACAATATTTAAATTTTACGAGATATTAAATGTTTTTTTATTAGCTGTTAACCATAATCCTTTTAATTAACATAAATGAAGATTATATCTAAATGTGTTTATCAAATATATGAGTTTCACTTTTTAAATTGAACTACTGAAATGAAGTGTTCCCCAATATTAAAATGTATTAATCATTGAATTTTTTACAATGCACTTGTTTATACAGTTTTTATAGTTTTTAATCATCACCTTTACTGACAGATTGATTGTGATAAAGCACAGTTGTACTGACCATAGTTTGCTAAGTATGGCCTATTTCTAATATCCACTTCCAGTACACTAAATGATCAAATATAACTCCTGCCCAAAAAGGGCCATGCTAGGGTGGATATTTGGAATTAACCGTATCAAAAAGATTGTACCTGAAGCGAATACCTTCAGTGACAGAGACACACTGACAACCCCCATCGCCACCCCCACCCCACCCCTACCACCCTACCCACCGCCACCATTTCGCTGGCGAACAGGATGGACTCTTGTGTTCCACGAAATCAGAAGCATGAGAGACTCAAACTTTCCGCCCACCCACCTCATATTCTTGGGAGAGTTTCAGGTTGTCGTTGGCTTTGAGAAGCTCTGTGTGCTCAGCCAGTTCGGAGATGGGAATGGGAGGGTGATTCATCATACCTGCTCGCCAAAACAGAGGAGGAAGAAGTAGCAGAAAAAGTAAGTTTTGACACATTAGGACAACTTTTCAAAGTATACATTTCACACAACACAGTATTTATGGGTGAGCTCTTTGCATCCATAACATTGTTGAATGTAGGGTTTTAGTGATGGGTAAGCTTGTGCACAACATGGTGTAAATTAAATTAAAAGAATGTATTGACAGGGTATGTTATTGGAATTTGAGCTTGTGGGTACTTCACATGGTGAAAAGGGAAAAAACGACTTCTTTGTAATGAGGAAATTGTGGCTAAAAGTCTATTTTGGAAGTTTACGTTAGTTATGTATAATGCATAAATTGTAAACATTTATTTTCAACGTTTATTTAAATCAAAGTGAAAAGGCAATCGTAAAGGCCTAGTCTTGCTTGATTTCAACCCATTGGCAGAAAGCACAAAAGCTATTTTCAAAATCAGTAACATGGGCTCCAAGATAAAACCTTGTTAACTTCCAGAATTAAGAGAATAATTTTGGGTAGAACATGTACAATCCTGTGTACCAATGTACCAATCCCTTTATGTTTCAAACAGTTGGGAATTTATTTTTTTCAGGCTCCTTCCAATGTTCATATATTGTATAGCTGCTGCAAGAATATTATCAGTATTGACAGTACTTCGAAATGCCCTGCTGTGGACAGTCTTCACCAAATCATTCAGGGTGGGCTTCATACTGAAGCACTGTAATAGAATATGGACCAGTTGTTGTGGCTTTATATGGCAGTACTGTATACTATTTTTAGTTAAGGGTTTGTTTGCACTGCAAAAACCTCAAATGTCAAATGACTGTGTATTCATAGGCCTGCACAATTAATTAAATCTTCATCGTTATCGCAATTTTGGCTGCCACGATTAAATGAGTCTGATCGTCGGTGATTTTTTACATTTAAAATGCGGGCACTGCTGCATATGAAAAGTGCTTCATTTGCAACAGTCCCTGCAATGTGGTCAGCCAGCCACTAGGGGGCAAACGTATGGTTAAGGCTTCATTAAGGGCCGGCACCGCGCTCCGGGGTCAACTTAAAAAAAAAGCTTAAAATGGCATTGATGTCCAATGTAGCATTGATGTCCAATGTATAATATATGAAGCTTTTATTTTGAAGTTCACCCTCTCAGCACGTTGGGGGGGAGGCGGCATGTTACGGTAAGTCACTATTAACAATCGTTGTACCGGCTGCCTTGACTTCAACTTTTCAGCTGGCCTGACCGCAATAAAAAAACACTAGAAGAAAATAGGCAAATTCCAACTGTTGAGTTTCTTTGCAGTTTGTGACCATGCACGACAGACCAATTGTCAAGCAGAACAAGGGAGACATACCCGTCCTTGACAATTCATGAAATTGATGGGGATTTCCAAATGAAAATTTGGTGCTTACAGCCTATTGTTATTGCCTTCTATGCATCCAACCGTATTTGCTTCCATTAAGTTGCAATTCGTGATTGCACTTTGTAATAGGATATTTATTCATTTAGCCCTTGCTAAAGTAGACTTTTTTTGGGCGCATCTATTTTTTATTATTATTTATCATTTATTTTTATTTAAAGATTCATTCTGCACTGAAAACTGTTACATATTGTTTGTTGGAAAGTACTGCAATAAAAATAAAGATTGTTTTCCCTAAAATGAGGAATAATCGTGATTAATAATCATGTTTACAATATTGATCAAAATAATCGTGATTACTATTTTGGCCATAATCGTACAGCCCTATGTACTAACAATGAAAAAAAAAATGTACAAAAAAAAAACCTAGAGCTTAACTAAACATGCAAATCAGATTGATGAACTGTCCTTCATTTCCTCTCACTGACAATGCCTAGTCAGAAGTCAAGAGAGTAAACAATACTGCTTGCTTTAGTTGCACATTCGAGACGGGGCCCAACTCTCAGCGCTATCGGTCTGCATTATTGACAGCAATTTATTTTACACATAGAACAATGCAGCAGCATCCATTACATGGATATTTTGCAGAGATTAGCTAGAACGAGAACATGAGACAAATGGAAATGAAATGGAATACCATGATGCGGTCCAGAAAATGAATTAACAGATACTTGACAAGGGTTGGAGAAGAAACATGCTCTTTTTAGTGATCACAACACTGAATTTCTCAAAATCACAAAAGTTGGCTGGCTGCTAACAGAAAACCTCAAATCATCTTCAAGGATTTGGTGTATTCATCTATTCATTCATTAAATTTACTCAGTAAGTGAATGCCAAAATATGCATGCAGGGTACAGACGCAACACTTGGAAATGAGTTATCATTTCTGCCAAGGGAAGACAGCGAAAAAGTTAAATTAAATTTGCTTGTCAGTTTACTCGCTTGAAATCCAGAGGGAAAGGTGTAAGATGCTACACTAGAAAGAAGGAAATGTGTATGCAAAAGAGGGGACCACATTTCTCCTGCAGAGAACAGGAAATTGATCTTTTCAGCGGAGATCAAAGAATGTTTGTGTTGTTATTTTGTGTGTGTGCATGTCTGCAAATGCCTGTATGGTTGTCCACATGCATTTGTGAATGTGCACAGCTTTCCAGACACACCCCATCAATTGCTTTTACTTTGGGCAGCCCACATTAACGTTTGCATGCACAAGTGCTCACTACAGTTCACTAGATACATCATCCAAAATGAACCACAGAGCTGCAGGAAGAGACAGATGGTCGTGCATTCTTTAGTCCTTGTTTATTACAACTTTATCATCATCTATCTTTGCACTTTGTCAGCAGAACTTACCACACTCACATTGATGAACCTCACAAATCAAACCATTACTTGACCTCTCACAGTGTCCTTCAAAAATTTGTTCTACAGAGGAGTCAATTCCTTCCATCATTGTCATTTATGTATGTAACACGCTGTATTGAAACGTTGATCGAAAAAACTACTTTGTTGTAACCTTCACTCAAGCAAAGTTACTCAAGGACAAACTGTTATTCCCTTCCTGCTTTCCTTTCCCTTCTTCCTTTGCTCTTATACTTCGCTTCAACAGCATTTTCCCACTACACGCCTACAGACGTTTCCCAGCACAACTAAACAGCGTGATCGATGAGCATAGACAACAAACTGTGGCGTCTAATTATGTATTTTCAATCTCCCGATCTGCTGCTTGACGCATCTGAGATATGTAATGATTCTTTTTGATAGGCTCCTTCCAAAAGCCTTTTTACGATGCCAATTTCCATTTAAAAAGGGAAGAAGCCCGCATGCAAGTGAGCAAAGGAAATAAAGGGAGGGGGGACGCTGGGGTTAGAGGAAATCCAGGAGCCTTTTTTCCCTCTCTCAAATGATCCTTCAGTGAGCAGAAAGGGCCGGTCAAATGTCAAGCAGTTGTTTTCCACTTGTTTAATTAATTCTGTTGCTTATCTTTGAGCAAAATACCGAGTAAGTCTTGAATGAAAATTGTGCACTGGTGGTAAAAAGGAGGAATAGCCACAAGAAGGTGAGGAAGATGGGGAGTGAGATAGCAGTGACTTCACTTGAAAAATAAATCTCTTCGTCAGCAGACATGATCTCATTGGTTATTTATGCATGTGGGATTAATGCATCGCTGACAGCCAAGTGAATAGCTACTGTGACAGACTGAGGTGACAGCACACCCATAGAAACTGACATAAAATAATTAGTGCAGATTTTATGCTGCATTATGTGAAAAAAAAACCCAAATGCAAATCATTTGTAAATGGAAACAAGCAGTGCTCAAAAACAAAAGCTGGTATGTAAATACTAAAAGCATAAAGACTAACTTTCATATTCAATTTCAGCTGCACCCTGAGGACTGTTTAGACCAGAATCTGAAAGAACAGCAAACATGGGAAAATGTTTCACAAAGTCGGTAATGTAACAGAAAATGGTTACGGAAGACTGACAAATATGATTGGAGACAATGAACAACATTATTTTTTTAATATCTGATAAATGAATGACCTGAACAAGGATTTGAAGCCAGACCACAACACACAAAGACATAGATCTTCTCATTTGGTATGAATCTTGTGCATCACCTTGTGCCCATCTTTGCTAAAAACAACAACAACAACAAAAACAATACCCAGAGTGTTGACCTCACCTGCAAAAATGAGGTAAATGGCTACTATTGAGGATTTTATAGTGTACAGTTTCATCCAGAACAAGAAACTATTCTGGATCCAAGGAAACAAAATGTAATGAGATCATGTAATAAACACCACAGATTATAGCCTGACCTGATGTCATTGTTAAATATAATATTGTATGTTATATTTAAATGTCGAGACATGTCCACCAATGTAATATTTCCAATCTCAATATGATTTGGATGAAACTTTACAGCTAATGACCCATAATAAACAATTTTTTGTATTTTCTACGATGACTTTATAAAATCAAAGTGTGGATTTCCATCAAAATTGAATGGGATCAACAGAGGTATACCTACCAATCTTTCACCAGCGTGAAAAATGATGAAAATGAAACCTTTTTGGACACACACACACACACACACACACACACACACACACACACACACACACACACACAGTGTCCAAGTCCACAAGTCCAAGATGAAAGGTTACAGTATTTAGTGCTGAAAATTTCATTTGCTATCGCTTTCATGAATGTCAACCCATCTAATTGAAAAGGATGGAGAGAGAAAAAACAGTTCATGTTTGTTGGTGAAAAAGTACTCAATAGTTTTTTTTGTTTTTTTTGAGACACCGGGCATAAAGGTGTGGCGTCATAGCCACAATTTTGGTTTGGTTGACAGTTCTGGAGCCAGAGCTGATGGGAGTCATTCCCTAAGGATTGTGATGAAAATGAGAAGTCCTCTCCAGCTTCTTTCTTGGTAGAATCAAACTATTTTTAAAGGGAAGGAAACTACTGGCATCAATGGATAAAACATCAATACATTGTTTTATTAGGTAAGTTTTATTGGCTTACGTTCCAAAAACATTTGATTGGATGGCAGCGGAAAGTCGGATTTATTTCATTATAGAAAGTGAGTGTGTGAGTGAGTGTGCTTGTTGCTATAATCTGTAAAAATTAGTCAGATACTAATTGATGAAAGAGATTTATCTGTAACGCTTTCTGCCCAAAATTTGGGCTTAGAAATTGAAGTTATTGGGGTCGATGTAACATTGACAGAAAAAGGGTAAGTAGAAAATGTAGTTAGTTGAAGACTAAAACCAGAGAGTCAGGGTACACCCTTTAGTCCATCGTAAACTAACTCGGACCCAATCGGTACAGTTCCAAGCAAGCTAGTGTGGTTTAGTTGTGGTGAGAAAGGTGATTTTAACTCCACCTGTGCTACCTTGCCAAATAAACAAATCTGGCTTGTTTTTAAACTACAGTACATAATGGCGATGAAGGGCAATCTTTGATAATGCATAAGGGTGTGATAAATATTAAATTCTTAGATGCATTGTGTGTGTACACTACAAGCCATAACATGTTTAAAGCCAAAGCCGCAGCAGGCCTCCTCTGACGATTATTTTGTACCGAAAAGGGGAGCAATTTAATCTACCTGTATACCTGTAAATCTATACCCACTGTTGGGTGTCAGGGTTCATGAAATACACACACAATACATTACACAGGGTGTATCATTACAAAAAGTGCATGTATACATATGGGTATCACAGCGCCAAAACAACAAGCCATCTGCCATCTTACTTACATTAACCTTGGAAAAATAAAAACTTGATTTGACAATCACCTACTTGTGTCTTACATTTCCTCTTATCTTCCCTAGCTTGCCCCATTAATAGCTACAGATCGAAGGCAGCCAAATCATGAAATGAAACCCCCAAATTATTCACTGAGAATTAAGAAAAGATGAAAAATATTTGCAACATCAACAAAAGTCTAAAAAAAAGTAATAATAATAATTCTCATGGAACATACTTCCTTTGCCCCTAATGTTTATGTATATTTGATGTTTTCCAGCTAACTAAATACTGTAACTAACTGTGGTAAAACTTTTAATCCGACCTAAACAAAATATGAAACATAATTTTGCAGTTAAAAGACAAAGAGAGATGCAATCCCAAAGATGGTTACCTGAATGGAATCACATATATTATGACTAGTATTACATTTTGACTGCAAACTAGGGATACATGGAGAGATGGAAGCTACCACAAGGACGAAAGAGATAAAACATGGCAAAAAGGTGGAGATGGAGGGAAAACAAAGAAAAAGGCGGCTTGATTGGACACAGAATGTAGATATTCACTGAGTTGTGCTGCTTCATTACTTTGGCCCCGTTTCCCAATTAAATCCCCGGAACCAGGGAAGACAATGAAAAAACGAGCTATTCTGCGCCTTTAGGAGTATTGCAATGTCAATGTGACCACATGACCAGAGCCGCACAGACACGCAGGCACGCGCGCACACACACACACACACACACACACACACACACAATCGCTTTCAAATACATTAATGAAGTATTGCTTATGGGAAAAATATTCAAATAGCATTTTTGTACTGCAGCAGCACCACGGGTCACTGTGTCCCAATTGCCAATACAGCGTATGCTCAACTGAATGGGATAGGGCCAAGGATAAGTGCACCGGGAGTGTGCTCATTTCAACAATGGTTGTTTTTAGCTGATGGTGATGTTCACAAATGCTCACCGGCCCACTTAATTGGTCTAAAACATCCATTTAAATTCCCTGGGTGCAGAGATAACAACGTTGCCTAATTCTCCTCAACTGCAATGTGGTTGTGCAGTGAGAAGGCGTGTTTAGAGAGAACTGTCTGCACATACAGTATTAGTCAATTTTATGTGTACATGTTCAATCAAAAGAATACTGGATGTCAGATGGCCTCAGCACATGACTATTATTACAACGTTGTCATTACAGAGCTACTTATTGGGAACAGCCTATTAATACTTAGCAAGATAAAGATGAAGGCAGTATATTGAACTTTTGGGGGTTAACACAATTTTCTTCCATCTCCTTTTACTCCCAAATCCCACTCACTAACACGATGCACACAAGGCAGTATGCACTGTATGTATGTAACCCTAAGGATACAGGGGAGAGGAGCTTCATTGAAATGTGAATCTTTTGATGGAGATAACTGACCATGAAGTAAAAAAGGAACCAGAAAAGTAGAAGCAGAGAGAAGGAGTGTGGGGAGTGTGCCTATTCGACTCCTCTAAACGTCCCTTGACTGGCTCAGAGAGAAAAATACGTTTCAAATTCAACTATGGGTCTCTCAAAATATCTTCTGCCAAATGAACTCCCAGAAAAGAGAGAAGACAGGCATCTAGAAGAGGCTACTATGCAAAGTAAAAGGAAGCTGACATATACAACATAAACTGTCAACTATATCTCACAAGCCTTAGCTAACGGTAACTCCTAGGATTGTGCTCTCTTTGTTTATTTATTTACAGTGCTCAACATAAATGAGTACAAGCCCTTTGAAAAGAAAGCTATTTACCCTTTTCTCAAAGAGAAAAACGTCCAGAATTTAAATATTATGATTAGACTCAAACACATTTTTGCATTATTGCAATATTATTATTATTATTATTATTATTTTAAATGTGTTTGTGCTAGGGGTGTAATGGGATTTGTATTTGTCCCAAACCGTTACGGTATGGACGTCACATTTCGGTGCATGCAGTCACATGACGAATATGCCTGATTTCATTGCAGAATCTGCACTCTAAACCAGGTGGCGGTAGTGCACCTTAAACAGTTTGACAACGGCCATTAAACAAAACATAAGAAGAAGAAAAAGTTTGCATCACTGCAAACTCAAATGACAGACAGCAGCTAAAAGACCCACTGGCTTTATTCAAATCAGCTGTGTGGGAAGATTTCAGGTTTCCTGTGGAGAACAACAGTGATGGCGTTCGAGTGGTGGATCGAACAAGGACAATGTGTTGCGGTTGTTTGATAGGTGTGTGGCATGTTCATGGAAACACGTCAAACACGGCATCATCCAGATAGGCCAGTTACCAAGCCAGAAAAAAGAAAACGTCCACCAACTTATCCACAATGTTCACCATTGCCTTTTATCTCCGGTAGTTCTAAATGTTCTATTACTAACACTTAGACTACTGTCTGCTGAACATAAATGAAAACCAGAATTATGCACGACAAATTATTGTATTTAAAAGATACTCCTTGACAACAGAGCTCCTAAACTGGGTATATACTTTTATTTTGCAATTTGTTTAATAGTTCTATAGACAATATATTTTAGTTAGCAATATATTAATACTGATATGTTTCCTTATTTGTTCAAATGTGGTACCTAAGTGCTTTTTAGTGAATGATTACACTGTTTACTGAAAATTTGTGAGGGAAAGAATGTACATAATACATGGACATGGGCAGTCAAATAAGATTCAATACAAAATCTATAGCAAACAAATCTTCATTTATAGAAGATAATAATAATCAGTTTTGAGTTGTGTGGTGTTTCTGTACCTGGTGTTTGGAAGTTTATTCGTCTCATTTCCACAGGGTCGGTAGGATGGTGTGGTGTGATGTCTGCGTTGTTCAGCAGACATTTTGTGCGTGGTTCTGACTCCTTTCTCTTGCGACTAGATAGTGAGAAAAACAGGAGAAAAAGGAATATTGTACAACAAAGAACTTAAAACTGCTTTGCAAAAACCATCTCTAAGCCCACTAATGAGCTTGGAAAAAAATTCTACAAAAATGCTTGAAAACTTGAGTGAAAGCAAATAAAGAGCTGAGAAGCAAATAATGTGCACATATTTGAGTGTAATATCTCCTTCGGTCACACTAATTAAAGGCATCTGCTCTGCTGAGGCAGTCTACCTGTATATTGCCTTTCCACTGTCAAATGTGATAGAATTCAGCTGAGCCTTACCTGTCAGGTTTGCTGTTTCCAGAGAAAGCAATAGGAGTCAAATAAATACATAAAGATGGTGAAAATACACAGGGTAAAGAGGGAGGGGAAAGCCGACGACAGATAACTCAATAGTGGGCAGTTTTGAGATTCACAAGGTCGCTGCTGGACCCGCAAAAATTGCAAGATAAAACTCATTTGCACGATTTTTACATATATGTGTGTGTGTATGCGTGTCATGTAAGTCTGTGCTTTATCTTGTGCCTATGTAGCAGTGTGAACATGTGTGTATGTGTGTGTGTGTGCGTGTGTGTCTGTCTGTGTGTCTGTGTGTGAGATCAGAGTGTGGCTACAGATGGAGGAGGGTAAAGTCAGGGCCAAGGGCAGAGACGGGAAGCACTATTCACCAGGGAGCGAATGGAAGAGCAGGGGAGACGGGAGAGTGAGCGGGAGAGAAAGAGACGAGAGAAAAAAGACAGAGATTCAAGGAGAGATGTTACTCTCCATAACCACCAAGGCAGAGGTAAGGCAAAGTCAGATAGGGATAATCTGACAGTAGTACTATGTAGTTGGATTGTTCATAGTAGCCTTCTTCAGGTAATGCAGGATTCTGCCCTGCACTTACACAATGCTTTGTTGGAGCTCCCACACACTAAAGGGGAAAGTGTCCAAATATCTGTTGCATGTTGTCAAAAGTACCAGAAGCTTAGTAACAACAGGTAGACCCTATGTGGACAAAAGTCTTTGGACACACCATAGATATAAGACTGGATCTTAATCATCACTGAAACATTTTGGAATAATGGTATAACTTCATAATATGGGTAACATTACCCATAATATTTAGTTTAACACATTTTGTGTAACATTCCGAAGACTAGAAAAAAAGATATTATTTATACGCACACAGTGGACATAAAAAGTCTACAAAAGACTTACACACCCCTGTTTAAATGCCAGATTTTTGTGATTTAAACTAATTAACTCAAGATAGATAATAGTGTGGACACCCTCTTATCTGGAAATCTCAAATTGTAATATGGCTGTGTTCAGCATTAACCAATCAAATGAAAACATGTTAGATGGAAATCTGCACACAACTGCCACCATTTAAAGTGCTGCTGATGAACCCCAAATAAAGTTCAGATGTTGTAGTAGGGGCGACACGGTGGCTGGGGTACACTTTGCGGCCATTCGTTTTTCTTTCTGATGTAGGAAAACAAAAAAATGGGAAATGACCCAATTTTCGTTTTTTATTTTGATGTATCTAAACGTACATCGGGAAACGAGGCGTATCGTCAGCGCATTCCATGTGGCTTCTACGGGAATGACGACCTCCCAAATATGGCCGTCACGTAGACACGTGGTTAGCCAGGCTCTGGTGTATCTCGTGTTCATATCTATAGCAGGCCCAGTTGATATCATGAGCTTGTACATCTATTTCAAATCCTCTTTTCTCCGGACTTCTGAACATGGCTTTAGACGGACGGATGTGCCAACTTGATCGTGGAGATAAAAACCAACGGCATAACCTTTGGTGAAATCGCTACAGGCTTTCAGAGAGAAATGTCCGAAGTTGGATGTCAGAGTAAGAAGCAGCAAAAGATCTGCCGGGTCAAGGCACAGCCGCATATAGAATTATGGTCGTATTTTATTTCCTGACTTGTATTAAAGAAACATAATAGAACATCAGATAAAGGCTCGTTTTGCATTACAAAACAAGGCACGGTGGAGAACTGGTTAGCACATCTGCCTCACAGTTCTAAGGACCGGGGTTCAAATCCTGGCCTCACCTGTGCGAAGTTTGCATGTTCTCCCCGTGCCTGCGTGGGTTTTCTCCGGGTTCTCCGGTTTCCTCCCACATCTCAAAAACATGCATGGTAAGTTGATTGAAGACTCTAAATTGCCCATAGGTGTGAATGTGAGTGCGAATGGTTGTTTGTTTATATGTGCCCTGCGATTGGCTGGCGACCAGTTTAGGGTGTACCCCATCTCTCGCCCGAAGGTAGCTGGGATAGGCTCCAGCACGCTCGTGACCCTAGAGAGGATAAGCGGTAAAGAAAATGGATGGATGGACATCAAAACAAAAACAAAAACAAAAATAGGGTCGTTTCCCGTTTTTTGTTTTCCTACATGAGAAGGAAAATTTAATGGCACGGACCGGCTGACCTTCCTGTGTAGAGTTTTCATGTTTTCCCCGTGCCTGCTTGGGTTTTCTCCCGGTACTCTATTAATTGAAGACTCAAAATCATCCACAGCTGTGAATGTGAATGGTTGTTTGTCTATATGTGCCCTACGACAAGCTTGGCACCAGTGCAGGGTATACCTTGCCTCTCGCCTCAAGTTAGCTGGAATAGGCTCCAGCATACCCACGACCCAAGTGAGGGAAAGCGGATGGTTGTTGTAGTAGGCATTTCCTGACGTATTTGAAGCCAAAACATTTCTCGTTTGACAATAATAAATCATACTGTTGTCTATTAAACATACAGTATTAAAGATATTTTATGTGGAACTTAATATAATGTGTATGTTAGTGTATGCCATAATTGCTTATACTGAAAAAACAACTATTGGCAGTGGGATGAACTTTGCAAGTCTTTAGAACTGGTTATTAATAGCTTAAAAAAATGCTCATAATTTAATCAATAACCTAAAGAATTTATAAACCTTTAATAAGGGTATTGTAAATACAGTAGGTGATAGACATCAAATATAAAGTTGGGGACCCTTTTCTGTTCTTCTATGACTGTGCACCAAAGTAAAGGTCTTTCAATGCCTATTTGGATGAGTTTGGTGTGGTAGAACATGCAGCCCTGACCTCAACCTTATCAATCACCTTTGAGATGAGTTATAGCAGAGAGGCCCTCTTGTCCAACTCTATATTTTCTTAAAATATTACTTCACGTCATTGAAACAGCCAAGTACATATTTATGTCCACATAGTGTATCAACATTATAATTTAAAGAGGAATTAACCAAGTTCCAGTAATGTTAATTAAGCAATTAATTTCAAGTTGTTCAAAATAATAATTTTTGTAACCTTTTACAGTTCACTTTCTGAAATCTAGAAATTCAGTTTTATTATATTTCATTTCAGTCATATCTGCAACATAACCTTTGACATCTCAAAGAATCTCGTCTTGTCTCCTTTCTCTGACCCCTCACTTTTCAGGACTTTAACAAGACATACTTTTCATATTTGCATGCAACCATGCTGTCAGCGCTTGGGGCAGCATGCATCCATTAATATACAACCCCAATTCCAATGAAGTTGGGATGTTATGTTAAACATAAATAAAAACAGAATACAATGATTTGCAAATCATGTTCGACCTATATTTAATTGAATACACTACAAAGACAAGATATTTAACGTTCACTAATAAACTTTATTGTTTTTAGCTTAGCTTAATAATACTTAACTTAGAATTTTATGTGGCAGCACGGTGTAGACTCGTTAGAGCGTCTGCCTCACAGTTCTGAGGACCGGGGTTCAATCCACGGCCCCACCTGTGTGGAGTTTGCATGTTCTCCCCGTGCCTGCGTGGGTTTTCTCCGGGCACTCCGGTTTCCTCCCACATCCCAAAAACATGCATGGTAGGTTGAGTGATGACTCTAAATTGGCCGTAGGTGTGAATGTGAGTGCGAAAGGTTGTTTGTTTGTATGTGCCCTGCGATTGGCTGGCAACCAGTTCAGGGTGTACCCCGCCTCCTGCCCGATGATAGCTGGGATAGGCTCCAGCATGCCCGCGACATGAGAAGTGGCTCAGAAAATGGATGGATGGATGGATGGATGGATAGAATTTTATGGCTGCAACACGTTCCAAAAAAGCTGGGTCAGGGTCATGTTTACCACTGTGTTACATCACCTTTTCTTTTAACAACATTCAATAAACGTTTGGGAACAGAGGACACTAATAGTTGAAGATTTGTAGGTGGAATTCTTTCCCATTCTTGCTTGATGTACAGCTTCAGCTGTTCAACAGTCCGGGGTCTCCGTTGTCGTATTTTACGCTTCATAATGCGCCAAACATTTTCAATGGGAGACAGGTCTGGACTGGAGGCAGGCCAGTGTAGTACCGGCACTCTTTTAGCCACGCTGTTGTAACAGGTGCAGAATGTGGTTTGGCATTGTTTTGCTGAAATAAGCAGGGGCGTCCATGAAAAAGACGTTGCTTGGATGGCAGCATATGTTTTTCCAAAACCTGTATGTACCTTTCAGCATTAATGGTGCCTTCACAGATGTGTATGTTACCAATGCCATTGGCACTAACACAGCCCCATACAATCACAGATGCTGGCTTTTTAACGTTGTGTCCATAACAGTCCGTATGGTTCTTTTCCTCTTTGGCCCGGAGGACACGACATCCACAATTTCCAAAAACAATTTGAAATGTGGACTCGTCAGACCACAGAACACTTTTCCACTTGGCATCAGTCCATTTTAGATGAGCTCGGGCCCAGAGAAGCTGGCTGTGTTTCTGGGTGTTGTTGATAAATGGCTTTTGCTTTGCATAGTAGAGTTTCAAGTTGCACTTACGGATGTAGCGCCGAACTGTATTTACTGACATTGGTTTTCTGAAGTGTTCCTGAGCCCATGTGGTGATATCCTTTACACATTGATGTCGGTTTTTGACCTTCTGAGGGATCGAAGGTCACGGGCATTCAATGTTGGTTTTCGGCCTTGCTGCTTACATGCAGTGATTTCTCCAGATTCTCTGAACCTTTTGATGATATTATGGATCGTAGATGATGAAATCTCTAAATTCCTTGCAATTGTACGTTGAGGAACATTGTCCTTAAACTGTTCGACTATTTTCTCACGCACTTGTTCACAAAGAGGTGAACCTCGCCTCATCTTTGCTTGTGAATGACTGAGCAATTCAGGGAAGCTCCTTTTATACCCAATCATGGCACCGACCTGTTCCCAATTAGCCTGTTCACTTGTGGAATGTTCCAAACAGGTCTTTGTTGAGCATTCCTCAACTTTCTCAGTCTTTTTTGGAACGTGTTGCAGCCATAAAATTCCAAGTTAATGATTATTTGCTAAAAACAATAAAGTTGATCAGTTTGAACATTAAATATCTTGTCTTTGTAGTGTATTCAATTAAATATCTGTTGAACATGATTTACAAATCATTGTATTCTGTTTTTATTTATGTTCAACACAACGTCCCAACTTCATTGGAATTGTACAATAAACCCCTCTTTCAACATGCATCATTGAGGTCCCAGTAGTAGATTCTCCAATAACACAGCAAATAACTGGTTCAACATTAAATAATGAAAAGACTGATTGATTTTTGCTGGCTAAGCAAGAAAGGCCCCAAGTTCCTAAAATTTTCACTTAGATTCACTTTTGCGAATCACAGATGTGTCTCTAGCATCAGTGATGCTCTCTATGTTTGAATTACTCTAACACTGTTGGGGAAAAATGATATATAATAGTTTTCACTTCCAAATGTCCAGAACAAATTGTTTTCCGTCTTTGACATGCTGTGTCTATTTGAGGTTGAATGTATGTTTTGACTGAAAAAGCAAAACTAAAACTGCCAACTAAAAACTAGCAAAACTAAAACTGCCAACTTACTTTTTATACAGGAGGATTGCGATGACAATGCAGATGATGAAAACCACGGCCAGGACTGGGCCCACCACCCAAATCAGCCCATCACCGCCAGTTTCTATTGGCTGTGGGTCATCCACTTGCTCAGGAGTCAACACTGTGTCAGTGTATGGACTTGTTGCAAACATTTTCTGAGCAGAAACACAGACCAAAATTATTATTATTCAACTGCTGAAATAACTGCAAATGTACCAAGACTTGCAAAGAACGACAAGTGCTGAAAGGGTTGAAAGGAGAAAACTCACGCCGGCAGTAGTGTTAAGCTCTGCCATGAGGAAGAAGACATACTCCTGGCCAGGTTCAAGAGCCTTGTTCTCACAGCTGCTCTGCCGATGGTCGGAGCCCACAGTGAAGCTGGAGGGAAGTTGCCGGAAGCAGGCAGTGATGTAAGGCTTCCACTGGTCCAACTGGCCCAGCTGACGACGTGACCGGCGCTTGGGGGTCACCTCCCGCAACAGCTAATTGATGCAAAGGGTTTTGGGTCATTTTTGTGTGTATTTTACATACTGTATTTGCATTCAGATCGAATGTGTTTTAATGCTGAGTAATACAGTTTTAAGCTACCGTAATTTCTCTTGTACAATGCGCTTTTGTTCCCCCCAAAAAATTGTCAAATGTCAATAGTGCGCATTATACATACTAGGTATAGGGGAAAATGGAAATTTTTTTTTCACATTTTTAAAATGTATGCCGCCATCTAGAGGTTATGAAAAAGGTGTACACTTTCATTCTAATTGCCATTGCCACCCCAAAGTTATGAAAAAGGTGTAGCCTACACTTTCATTCCAATATGACAGGTACGTATGATATATGTACAGTTATGCTCATAAATTTAAATTCTCTGGCAGAATTTGTGATATATTGTTTGTTTGTTTGTTTGTTGTTGTTTTTTTTTTAATACGACTGATGACTGAACAACAACCATAATTAATTTCTTTATGGTTATGTTATGTTCAATGATAATGCTTTTCTGAAATGCTTGACAGTTTAATTTAAATCCTATTAAAATAAAATTACATTTGTTTCACCTGGCCCTTCATGTTTTCTTAAAAGAATTGTACGCATCTTACAAAATTCTAATCAAACATATGAGCACAACTGTGTTTTCTCATTTACCAAATAAAATTAGGGTTGTGAATTTAAAAATAAGAGCAAGTAAAAAATAAAGTATTACGTGTTCAAATAAAAGTGCTTTACTTCAGAATAATTATTTTGGGAAAAAAACAAGATAAAATAAAATAACAAAATACAGATAACACTTGATGTTTGATCATATGGGTACAAGCAAAATCATGCATTGTAAAAATGCATTATACATAGGTAGAAGGGTTTTCCAGAATTTTGAGGTCAACTTTGGGGATGCGTATTATACATGGGTGCGCATTATACACGAGAAATTACAGTAAATATTTTTACTAACAAGCGGCACAGTTTGCATGTTCTCCCCGTGCCTGCGAGGGTTTTCTCCAGATACTTTGGTTTTCTCCCACATCCCAAAAACATGCATGGTAGATTAATTGAAGACTCTAAATTGAATGTGAGTGCGAATGGTAGTTTGTCTATATGTGCCCTGCGATTGGCTGGTGACCAGTTCAGGGTGTACCCCGCTTCTCGCCCAGAGTCAGCTGGGATAGGCTCCAGCACGCCCACGACCCTAGTGAGGATAAGCGGTATGGAAAATGGATGGATGGATTTTTACTAGCTTTCAAGTTACTGTATGGCACAGCATATGAAGCAAAAGAAAATAGCTTAGGTATCTGCTGAAGCCTAATAAAAAGGTAAAGAAATAGATCGTGGAAATTTGTTAAAATGAATCAGGCCATATGGAGTAAGGAAGAAAATAATGAAATTGGCTGAGAGCTGTGGTTATCCCACTATTCTCTCTCAGCAGCCAGAACACAGTTCCTTATATGCTCTATTTTGGCTGCAAATAGACCTATGACTGTCAGGGGAAAACAGAAAGAGGTAATAAATCGTAAAGCACCTGTATCAGATAAAAGAGAGGTCATATTCAGATTTGATCATCAAAAAGATGGGGAATTCATGAAAATAGGAATTGAAACAAGAGATCTAAACAAACATATTCTCTCGGTGTAACGTTTTCTGTGGGTAGGCTTGTGTATCTTTGAGTACCAGATTGTAATTAACTGAATTAAAGAAAATAAATTGGAATGACATATGTAACTGCACACAAAGATGGAAATGGGCCTAAGCGCTGGGAATGAATGTAATTCCAAATCCAATACGCCTGGGTGCTGTTGATCTGGGACTCAAGGTGACCTTGAGCTATGGTCAGAGTAGAAGATGAGTTTAATTCTCTCTTCTGCATGCTTCAGAGGAAACATTAGCATAGCTGAGATTTTAGCCGATGGTGTCCACAATACAGTTACAGCAAAACAGGCAGATACTGTTGCTGATGGTTATACGTTGGTTATGTCCATAGAATCTTCTAAAGTTAACGTGGAAACATATTTTTGCTCATATTATTAATTTCTCTATAATGATCTGGTATTTACATAAAACTATACAGAACTATAACTAGTCATTCCAATCAATTAACGCTGTTTAGCAGTAACTCATTGTGCACTCTGTTCATTCTGACTGCAACCTTTTCAAAATCCTACCTCTTCCATGTCCATCTCATCAGGAGTCTTGAGATTTTTGACAGTCCCCGTGGTTCTCTTCAATGGCACCACAACCACATAGAAAGCCCTTACAAAAACAAAAACACTGCATTACATCACGAAAAAAATATACTGACTTTCTATTAAAACGCTGAATGTTGATGAAGACAAAATGCAAGTGAAAATCCCATGTGTTTCAGACCAAAAGAAATATATTCCAGTCATTTCAGATAACAGCAACATCACACATATCAAGAGTATCGTGAGAGTTAAAAGACCTCAGAAAAATACTTTGAAATTCAAACAATTTAACCCTACAAAATTTCGTACCATTTTTTTTTTTACCTAAAAATCACTACATGTAAGAGTCCTTTCATTTAACCACTTATCCTGTTCAGCGCAGGCTATCCAAGCCCATTTTGTGACTTCAAAAAATATTTTTATGCTAGAAAAAAAAAAATACTGTTTTTTAATACTGTACATAGTTTTCAATGTACAATGATAATTTTATGTCATTATAATGTACAGTATTAAATTATACTGTTTTCATTACTATTATATTATTGCTGCTTGGTTGGGAGATATGACAGTGCTCTAATGCCTTACGGTAAGGGATGCATTATACATTTTGCAGGGTTATAGCTAAGTGACTCCAGTTTCAAGGCGAGATCATTTATTTTAGCAAGTTATACGCACTTGACATCCTTGCTATTGACTGGTGGGAAGGACATGGTGAGAATATTGTTAGGCTCTGCGTAGATGTCTAGCTTCGGTTTCTTGACTAGAATCAGGGGTGCAGTCCTGGCCACAACACGGTGTCTCGGCCCACCATCCATGCTTTCTTGGCAGGTCACTCTGAAGTCATAGGTGGTATTGTGCCTCAGCCCAGTAACAATGACCTTTAGCTTCCTTGCATCGACGTCCATCTTCTGTCCGTTGTATTCAATCTAGGATTCAAACACATAGTTCAGAATTGGACACAATTCCAAGCACCCAACTTTTCAGGTACAGTTTGGAGACGGCCATTTTCTAGAAAGTAGGTTAGTTTCCAAAAGCTTACCGTGCATTTGTATGCGGATCTGCTTTCAGAAAACTTCCATGCAAGGACCACTGTGGTCTTGGTAGCCCACTTGATGGTAAAATTCTTTGGAACATCTGTTTTGGTTGGCAAATGGAAAAATGAATATATTCAGTGGACTGAACACAGCACCAAAACGAGAAAAAAAAAACTTTGGTTAAAGCAATAAGAGAAAAATAGTTCCTCTGCAACGTTCCTCTGGTTGGAGAGTGCGATTCGGTGAGCTGTTACTGGCTGTGAGAAGGGCAACGCCATTGGTTAAGACACACAGCACGGAAGACTCATGGAAGACAAACCCATGAAGCACAAAGGTGCGCCCACTGGCTAGCTATCATCTGTAGTGCCAACCGACCCCACCAAAGTCTTTTCATTTTTAATCTATGTTGATGATGAAAAACTGACAAAAGCGATCCCAATACTAAGTATTTCTATAACTCCACTGATCTGTGGTTGGCACTACTGACATGCTGCCGCGTGAACATAGAGACAGACTCAAAACACAGCATGCCTTTGCAGTGCAATTGGGGGATACCATGCCACAAGCTGTCCCGTAAAGGGACAGGGAAAGTGGGTAGAAGAATTACAGAGGAAAACAAAACAAAGAGGGTTAGAAAGGGCGCCATATCTTAAAACAACCTTAAAACCAAAGTAAGAAACCAAGACCAGTTTTCTGTTTACTTATCAAAAGGTCCAACACTCATTGTGACTGGGTTTGCCTTAAAGCCATACCTTGATTCAAAACTGGGGGTGTGAGATGGCGTTAGTCTAAGTGTGGCTGGAAAGGGGCTGCAAAGACAACTTGAGGAGTGTCTGACCGTACAGCACTTACCTTGGATTTTTACGTTGCTCTCCTTTCTTTCTCAAGGACTGACTATGACTTACTGACTCTGGTTTTACCTTTTTTGAGTTAGTGAAATGAGTATCCGAGGAACATTTTAATATTACTATTTGCTTTCTTGAGGAAGAGTGCAGGTGAAAGAAAGGGGTGTGGTAGTTTTTCGTGTTCTTGCAAAAACTCCCAACCACCTTGTAAGTGGGTTGGGACAGAAACAGGCAAGCCCTACCTGTTGGATCATAGGCCACTGTCCGATACTGGATAGGTGGGCTGTAGGGCCCAGGACCTACAATGGTGTGTGCACGAATTTTCACATCGTATGCTGAGTTTGGTTTGAGGCTGTTGAGCACGTAGCTGGACAGGTTGGGAGGCAAGTGGAGCTCCTGCGGTGATGCTCCAGAACCAGCTTCCTTATAGGCTAAAGTGTACTCTGTGATTACACCGTTCCTTTCTGCCAGCACTGGTGGTAACCAGGACAGCTGCACTGAGCAACACGTCACATTAGAACCTTCATTCATTTGGGGATATCCCCCTGGTGTATTCTCTGGTACACAGAGTTCCACAACAGCTTCCTCCCCAAAGCCCCCTCTGCTTTTGGCAGAGAGTTTAAATAGGTAGGTGGCCCCCCGGTGAACGTTGCCCAAGGAGTATTGCCGTTCTTGGGGCGAAAACTCTAGTGTAGCCAAAGGTGATAAATCTTTACGACCAAACTGGAGCCTGTAACCTTGGAGGTCCATTCCATTTTTCAGGTCTGGTGGGTCCCAGTGAACCAGAGCAGATGTTTCTGACTCCTGGGTCACTGTCAAAATGGGTCGACCAGGTACTGTAGACAAAAAAAAAGACAAAGCTTAATTCCCTTTGACTATTATATGAATAGGCGGAGTTTAGCCTTTGCTATCTAAACATTGCTTCGCTCACCAAATCGTCATGTCCTCCACGAGGTACTGAAAAACTTTGTGCAAGTAGACAATTATACTGCTTCTTTACTATATCACTATGATTTAGTTATTTTGCTGATGCTCAAAATCCTATCAAAGTTTAATTACCCATGGCAAGAATATGCACTCAAGGTGTAAAATTATGTTTAAGGTACAGTCGTGGTTGTATGAAACTAAAGATCTTATTATCATTTCATGAGACAGAAGTTGTGCTGTACTGCAAAGTATAAATATAAAAGTTACAGAAGCCTATTTTGTTCATACTCGGCCAGTTGTATCCTCCTGTTTCCCCTCCGACACACTGCCAATTATCACTAATAACTGGTGAGAGTAACAATCGCTATTTTGCCATGCCTGTGCATTTGCTCATGCACAAGCAAGCGTACAGTGTTCAGTACAGTGCGCTCACACTATTCAAACAATTAAGACTTCAGGCGTCAAGTGTGATAGACATGGGCACCAAGTTGGTCCAGTTTTGGAGCGCGAATGCATGACATACACCTCACCATATCAATTATTTTCAGGAGTTATCAGGATAGATGCCTTCAGTTCCAAAACTGCCACCAAATGTTTTTGAGAGGTAGGTGTGGCTGAGCACCATTTCTCAGTAAAGATTCTATCATCACTTAATCAAAAGCTCCCTCAAGTCTCAAAAACAAAAAATGGCTTGCAATCACACAACTCAATCTCAGTCGTTTGTTAGAGTCCAGAGACCTAATGGATGAAAAACGGGTAAAACGGTGAAATGGAATCTATGCAGGAATTAAAATGTAAATGGTTACGTATTATCTGGTGTGTATTAAAAAACAATATAGTATCTTTAAAAAAAGGTTATATTAATCAGGGACAAATATGGATACATTTGCCGTCCTTTTTGCATAAAGGGTTATGTCACTATTCCACCAGTGTACTGTTACACCATTACTGAGGAATTTGGTGATTTGGAGACACTATCAAGACTTTGAGCTTTTGTTGAAGTGGCTGCATATGGTATCAATGCAAATTCAATCATTCAAAGTAAACAGAACATCAGCCTCCTGTTCATGTTAATCATTTCCGTTTGCTAATGGTCTACATTCTGCTGGACCAAGATAAAGATGATGTCTGATGATGAGCTTTGCCAGTAATGGAATGGTGGGGGGTGGAGTGTGTTGGAAGCGCGAAATGCCTCTAATACGACCTCTCTTCATACTAAAGCTCAGCTTGATGTCATTAAAAAAACACTGCCTTCATGCTCACGCCTAATCAAGGAAATGAAATCAGATATTGTGCTGAAAGTGATGGCTAAGTGTGTGTGTGCTGTGTATGTGTGTATTTAAAATTCTATGCTTCACTTCTGACCAAATGTTCTATCTGTGTAGATTCTCAGTCATCCAGGTCATGCTAATCTGCAAAGGTTGTATCGAGGCAATTGGACTTGTTCTGTTTGTTGAAGACTTTTCATCTTTATTCCATGAGGCTCCTTCAGTTCTAAACTTTTAGGTGTGGGGTTTTCCTATTTTTGCCTCGGTGGGTTTGACCTCTCAGCTGGTAATCAATAGGGTGTTGGGTGTCCAACATGGTTAGTGAAACGACCGTCGTGCATACTAATCAGTCGTTCACCGTTCAGTCGTCCTTGTGGCAAACTAGCTTGTTAGGTCCTCTGTTAAAATGAGACAATCTTTGAAGGGAAGGTGTCAGGACATTGTTATATGCAGACAGATGTATAGATCAGTGACTCCCAACCTGGGGGCCTTAGCACACGAGTGTGCCGTAACAAATAACCTGGGATGCCACGGGAAATGACCCGATTTCACCTAATTTATTCAAAGGTTATTATTTATTAATTACACATCTATGTTCATCTATCAATGCGAGCGACATATAGTGACAGTTAAAACAATTAAAGACTTTCATTTGATGGCAGAAAGTACATTAAATTGGTGTATCCACCTGTTGTCATGCATACAACAGAATAAGCCATGGCTCATTACCAAAAGACCTCCAATGGAAATGCATACAATTATATATAAACAAAATAATATTCTGGTGCTTTATAATTATAAATATAATCATCTAGATTTTGTGGAATTTCGGTAAAATGTATGCTCTTGAGGGTTTAAGTCTGGACATTTACTTTGCCAGGCTTTAGACTGTTTCACACAGCACTTAAGTTTTGCTTGTGTTTACCACCAGGCCAGAGCACAGGACGGCGCAAGGATGACGGCAGCCCAGCTCAGGCATGACATTTTTGGTGTTGCTTGCTAGCTACCGAACAGGGAGTAGCCTGGTGCCTTTTCCCGCTGATATGGACCTATAGTTGTTCCAACGCAAAGTCCTGGCTTTGCTTATAAAGAGGATAAGGTCATACAAGTGAAGCATGTGCGGCTATGCTATATTTTATTTTAGATATTTTAGATTTAGATTTTATTTTAGAAAAATTGCTAAAATTTCTATTTTTTATATACAGGAAGTCCTCAAGTTACGACGTACTCGACCTACAACGTTTCGACTTTACGAAGCTCGTGCCTCGTCCGCCATTTTGTCCCAGCACCATAGTGTTTCTGCATAGCTAGTGCATAGTGCTTGTCTGTGTTTGTGCGCCGGGAGCATCTTTGCCTTTTTTCACACTCTCAGCAGTAATGGTAAGTACAGCATCTTATTTTTTTATTTTAATGGATTTTAGTTTCTTTTTACAAAGTGTTAACCTTTCCTGCTACGGTCACCTGACCATGGTCGGGAGACGCAGGGGTTATCTCCCTTCTCTCGTTGCATAGCTGAGCTGGGTGGCGGCAACAATAAAGGCACGAAGCAGCAATTTCCTGCTTTAATGGCTTTATTAGCTCCTCTGCACACACTTGCTACGGTACACAGTCGCACTGGCGTGCACTCCGTCCTCCTTCACAGTCCCGCCGGACGACGCCTGCGCAGTCCCGTCTCACTCACACATCGACGCACATGCCCACACACACTGAGCTTGATGTCACAATCACGTGGGACAATGCCCGTAACAGAAGTATTTCGCCGTAAATTTCGACTTTAACGGTGAAATCCGACTTACGCGGAAATTCGTGTTACGTCGCCAGAGTAGGAACGGAAATCGTTCGTAAATCGAGGACTTCCTGTATGTTGAAATCACACGTTTCTACCACTGGTATATTCAACGTGGTGGAGCTCTCGGTCTATTGCTGAGCCATCTTCACCAAGTCACGGTCATTTGTCTTTAATTTATCATTTCCTCCTTTTTCTCCACAGTGTTTAATGTACTACTCCCCCCAAATCCCTTGCTCTTGTCACTTTAAAATCACTCCACCACAGCCTTTCCTATTGGATTCACCATGGTGTTGTCATAGTATGCTGCCATCTAAATATATTTTTTTTTCAATTAGGGCGCGGTTTCAGTTGCCACACCACAGTGTTTCATCATCACGGCGCGGCAAAACATAACCAGTGATTGGATTGGATGACAGTCCACTGGGCTAAGCTAAGTGAATGCGTAAAAAGGCCTTTACACATGCAGTATCCCTAATGTGGTGTCACACTTGACATGAAGGCACCAATGATTGTTTTTTTGGTGGGTATATCACCTGCTATATATAACTACTATTCGGCTATATTTAAAATTATGATTATACAGTATTGCATTTTTTCAAAAATGAATAATAGCCTATTCACAGGTTTGTCTATATCAGTCACATTACATTACACTTGGGATTATGATTATGTTAATCAAGAATAAATAAATACATTAATTATTTGCTTGATTAATTAATAATACGGATTTAAAGAATGGTGGAGGTCTTTCTCATACATTTAGTATCAACTTTGGTTGTGAATTAAGTTATTAGGGTAAAAGGTTGTAATGCAATAACTTTGGTGAGTTCCCTCTAAAGGGTTAACATTGGCCTTCTAAATGTGTTATATTTTTTTATTTTTTTTTAAATTATGAAAGGGTTTCGCTGATGTGTGATAGTGTGTTTAGCTGTATGAGCGGTGTACAGTGTTACAGTGTTTTTAAGAGAGAGACCAAGACAATCTTTGGGGATGAAAAAAGAGGAGTGATGAAGGTGACACAGGACAAAGAGCAATCTGCCCCGAAGACAAATACTGGAGGCAGGAATAAATATTTGTTTGTGAGCGTGTGTGCGTTGATGTCTGTGTGAGTGTGTGTGTACACGTGTGCGCGTGTATGATGTCCATGAATAATTCTGGGGTTCTTAAGACCTTGATTGTCCCTTGGTGCTCATCGATCTACTCCCTCTTCCGATGTCCCCTGCTCTCCACAATGCCCAACTCCCCCCAATAATCATCTACAATCCTAGACCCCGTGCCTCCACTCCTCTGCATCCAATTCAGGTTCTACTCTCTGGTTCAATCCCTATTTGTGGGTTTCCTTGCACGTTTCCCATCAGGCCACTGTATTAACAGCCTGCTGCTGACATTCACTCAGCCTGACTGAGAAAGTAGGGATCATGTTTCCCTCCCATTTCCAACCTCTTTTACGATCGCTAGGTGAACACACTCACTTTAACATATACATACAGACTCATTGCCACCGTGCTCGTATGAAGTTGTACATATACAACATGCATATTTCAGCCCTCTGCGCACCCTGCAGCTAAAGCTAAATTTTCCAGAGGACCATCCTTGAAACAAATAACCGCCACAGACATGAGGCTATATCTGTGGACAGATATAAATTACAGGTACAGGGTATTAGATATTTCTTAACCTGAACCTTGAAAAGGTCAAGACAAATCCATCACTTTGCTATCTTGATCTGCTCTTAATTTAAGGTTTCCTATGCAGAAGATCATGTGGCTAGGCTTCATGGATGAATTTAATTTGTAATGCAAGAAATGTCAAGGATAGAAAATTGCACTGCATTACATACAGTATAGCATATTTTGAGCTCTTGCTTTAGGAAGGAAAGTGATAAAGGTAAATGGAAGACAGCGGTTAACACAAAAGGGGGGAAAAAATTCTGTTTGAGAACAGGACCTAATATTGTCATGTAATTCAACAGGCTTCTTAACATCATCTCCATCTAAGAAGAATGGAAGTTTTAAACCACTATATTGTATACATTGTTGCTGGTGTGCAGGGCTGATGAGAGGGATGCAAACTCTGAATGCAAATTATTTTATCATGTTGATGCTATTAACTGGAACACAAATATTCAGGAAGTTACAAAAGATGCAATGAGTTAACTGGGGCTTGCATTTCAAGATTGCTTCCTGCAACCCGTATTGGAGTGGCCACACCCTTTCCCGTTCAAACTCACACTTACTGTACATGCATCTTAAAACATCCATTTATATTGTGCAAAAACAGAATTGGAACAGAGATTGGGTGTTAGCAAGCTTTCAAGATGCTACGAGAGTTCTTTTAAAACTTATGAAAAAGATTCATCATGAAATCTGGCCTAAAGTTACCAATGACTCACACATAATGTTGGTGGCCATTTTCTTTGATAGTGGAAATTCACACACTTATACCTGAGAATGTAACTATGTTCAGAATTAACCAAATTACATTCCTGCTTACAGTAAATGGGAGTCAACACATTTCTGCCACCATTTAAAGTGCCTCTGATTAACCCCAAATTACTGGTCGATCTATGTTCCTACACACACCTATGGTCACGAGCTGTGGGTCGTGACCGAAAGGACAAGATCCCGGATACAAGCGGCCGAAATGAGTTTCCTCCGCGGGGTGTAAAGCTACTGCCCCCGCGACCTGACCTCGGATAAGCGATGTAAAATGGATGGATGGATGGATGGATGGATGGATAAAGTACAGATGTTCTGGTAGGATTTTTTTCCTGACATTTATTTGCTTTCTAGCAGAAGTCTAAAGATTTTGGAACTGTTCATAATCCACTCCATTTTGACAAAGGCCCCATTTCCACCTGAAGAAAAACAGCCCCACTGAACTGCTGCCACTAATATGCTTCACTGTAGGTATGTTGTTCTTTTAGTAATGTGTTGTGTTTTCACCAAACATAACTTTTGGCGGTATGGCTAAAATGTGGCGGCACGGTGGATGACTGGTTAGAGCGTCTGCCTCACAGTTCTGAGGACCTGGGTGTGGCCTATGTGGAGTTTGCATGTTCTCCCCGTGCCTGCATGGGTTTTCTCCAGCCACTCCGGTTTTCTCCCACATTCCTAAAACATGCATGGTAGTTTAATTAAAGACTCTAAATTGCCCGTAGGTGTGAATGTGAGTGCGGATGGTTCTTTGTTTGTATGTGCCCTGCGATTGGCTGGCAACCAGTTCAGGGTGTACCCCGGCTCCTGCCCGAAGATAGCTGGGATAGGCTCCATCCCCCCGTGACCCTTGTGAGGATAAGTGGCTCAGAAAATGGATGGATGGCTACAACGTTCTACCTTGGTTTCAACAGACGATAACACATTTCTCACGTTTGGGAAATTTCAAAGGTGTTTTTGCAAAATGTAGTCAGGCTTTGAGTTTTTTTTTGTTTTTGTGTGTAAAAGAATATATTGTGTAGACCTACGAAGAAAACGGGAGATTGTTGTGACATGCACTAAACTAGTATTACCGTAAATTCCTGAGCTCCTTCAATGTTGCTGTCGGCCTCTTGGCAGCCTCTCTGTCCAGTTTTCTTCAGTTCTTGGTAATGTCACTGTTGTGCCATATTTTCTCCACTTGAAGATGACTGTGTTCACTGTGTTCCATGGTATATTCAAATTCTTTCGTACTTCTGACTGACACTTTTGAACAAAGTGATCTCTCTGATCCTGTGGAGGCTCTCTATGGACCATGGCTTGTGCTGTAAGATGTGACTACAAAATGTCAGGAAAAGCCAACAACATCTTTATGATAACCTTTATTTTGGGGTTTATCAGTGGCACTTTAAATGATGCCAAGTGTGTCCTGACTCCAATTTAACATGAGTTTTTGGCAGGCTGTGACCTTTTTCAGGTGGCAGCTGGCTCCTGCGTTGTGCCCTGTTGGTGCCTGTGGTCCCCATGCTCTCCGGGTGTCCGGTACCCATGGCGCTCCCTTTGGGACTGCCCGAGGTGCTTCAGTTGGGTTGAGGGACTTCCCTTCCTCAATGTGCTAGCTTAGCAACTCCGTACACCAGTTGACTAACATGCATGTGATATGGTGTTCAGTCACTAATACGTTCCCTAGACACGCTATAGGCTTTAATTATTTGTGCTGGGACCACTAATAACAACACAGGTTATATGAAGATATCAACTCACAGGTTCTTATTGGTGTTTAGACACTATAAAAAGCATCCCACTATACCACTCATCAGTAGCGCTGCCTTGGTCATTTCCCACACCCTGTTCTGTCCTCCCCTTTTCTGTCCTCTCTCATTTTAGTTGTTGCTTGTCCTCACCTGGTGTCCCCCGCCCATCCACAAATAAGGACACAATTTGACTGTTGTAATGTTACTCGTTATGTCTATCTAGACTGTCAAACTATTGCTCTGATGTGGTTTGCACCCCTTTTCCCCTTGTCTGTTCTGTCCCTCTGTCTGTCCCCTGAGCCATTTTCTGTCCAGCTACATTTTCAATAAACACCAGAATAATAAAAAAAAAATAAGCAGAGGGAGTATTTCAAACTCCCCTGTTGCACATCAAAACAGTTCCAGCACAAAATGCCTACAGATCCACCATTCTGCATAGTTAAAAAAATAAAAATAAATACAAGTTTGAATGTGATTAGTTGATTATGAACACAGCCTCATCCCCAATTATAAGAGGGTGTGCACACTTGCACAACCACATTAATTATTTTTAATTCCCCATCCCATCAAAGGGGAAAAAGGGTTTTGAGATGATTATTATTATTTTTTTTAATATCAAAAACTTGGCTTTCGAACAAGTGTTTGTATGGTTTATATCCACTACATCACGTCATGCTTTAAGGTCCACTTTTAGAATTGATTCCATCGATGCTTGGCTAAATTTGGTTTTGTTTACTTTTTATGTTTATTTTTCATTTTTAATTCTACTACATCTAGAATTATATAATGGTAAATTACCCAAGTACTAGCATATACTGCAACAATAAAATGCTCCAAATAGGATGGGATACGTATGGGGCATACTTGTGAAAATGGTTAAAGCTAGTCTCGTTTAAATTTTTGACCCCTGGCATCAACAATATTTTACACTTCAATCCCCTTGAGGGAAAGATATCATGTTTAGACTGGCCCTAACAGGATAGTGACACCACTCACAGTGTCATAATCTCCTGGCACTTGTAACACCTGACACCTGCCAGGAACTGTGGTGCCACGTTTGGGCTTGTGCCTGTGTTACCATAGCATTGATTTAAAGGAGACATGCATTTTATTTTCACAATTTAAAACCAAGGTGTCTTAATAACAAGTCTGTGGCATACTTTCCTCAAAAATGGCAAGGATCAAGCTTGATCAAACATCAAGACATATTTTAACAGCATAATTCTTGCCATGGTGAGATCAACTCATTTCAGGGGCAGATCTTTTTCATGCAGTTAGACAATCAGGGATTGGTGGCATAAATTTTTCCCGATCGAAATACAACCCACCAAAGTGGTTAGTGGGAGTGGCGGTGCTACCCGCCACTGCTGAAATTCACCCACATTTGACGAGTTGGCGGGTGTTAATGTCAAGCCCTGGAGACAGTCCTTAGGACAGCCTATCTGTCATTGGTGGAAAAAACCTGGTGTGGGTGTGGTTATAATGTTAATTAGTTGTTGTCAATTCGTTGCTGTTATGAAAGACTTGGGCAAAAGAGCAGACCGGCTCGCTGACAGACACATTTTCAGTAATAGGGAGATAACGAAAGATAACCAACTATGTGTATACAATTATTAACAACAATTTTCCATATGTCCACTTTAAAGTCCCTGTAAACTGAAAACAAAAATGTCATAAATTTAACATCCTACAGATAAGAGTGTTGTTAACAAGCCTGCCAAATTTGAAAGAATTAAACAATTGCCAAGTATATGACATTAGCCTTCAAAATTGTGAAAAATTGAGACATTCTCTGAGCACTGTGACGCTGAGGGTGTGTTCGCTGAATGCACTGAAAACATGACCTGCTAAACTTTCAGCTGTCAATCAAATACGTTTGAACTTCCAGCATTTGCCTTCACATCCCGTTGTTTGAGGAGCGAAACTATATCCGTTTAAACAAACCTCAGAAGACAGTAGAAGATGACACCATGAACATGCAGTACAACTCAAAACCATGCAACAACCACAATGTATCTGACCAGCCAGCCTCTAATTTTGTATTTTAAAAAAAATTATTTTTATGAAACTGTATGTTTCATTAAAGTTTTTCAACTAAAGATAGTCCAAAAATAAAGTCTTGTCAAATGAAACCACTAACTGCCTTTTAAGTGCCATTGTATCTATGAGAGAAAAACTCCATAAAAATTGAGGAATCCATTAATATTTTTACCTACATTATTACAAATCGAATGGTCTCAATACTGTGACTCATGTCCTGGATACACCCCCCGCAAATTTTTTTTAAAATAAAATACAATGTAAAAAAAATGTAAAAAACTCTGTTACTGACAACTAGGAATTCAATCGTAGTTTCACTGACCTGCACCTTTGGTCACCACCAGTTTAGGTTTGCTCCGTGCTCCATCACCTTTGGTTGTGTATGCTGCCACGGTGATGGAGTAAGTGGTGTCTGGCTTGAGCCCTCCAATAACCATCTCCTAGAGAAAAAAATGAAGACAGAGGAGGAAAATATATATATTTTTTAAGTTTCTGACCTTTTCACCTAACTTTGTTCACATCATATTGATTGATTGTGTCCTGGTTACATTAAGTGTTACATATCCCGTGGGTATTTGGGAAACGATACATTCTGCAAATACCTTACAGTTTCCAATATGGTAGAAGGATATTAGATGTGTAAATTGAAAGTACCCCATATCCCTTTAGAAATACATCCATCCATCCATTTTCTGAGCCGCTTATCCTCACAAGGGTCACGGGAGTGCTGGAGCTTATTCCAGCTATCATCGGGCAGGAGGCGGGGTACACCCTGAACTGGTTGCCAGCCAATCGCAGGGCACATACAAACAAACAATCATTCGCACTCACATTCAGATCTACGGAGCAATTTTAGAGTCGTCAATTAACCTACCATGCATGTTTTTGTGATGTGGGAGGAAACCGGAGTGCCCGGAGAAAACCCACGCAGGCACGGGGAGAACATGAAAACTCCACACAGGCGGGGCCGGGGATTGAATCCCGGTCTTCAGAACTGTGAGGCAGACGCTCTAACCAGTCGCCCACCGTCCCGCCTTTAGCAATACACTGGTCAAAAATTTAACTTTGAAATAAATGCATTCGAAGTACTGTACATCATAACTGTTCACTAGGAGTTTTTAAATCAACCATTGTTTCGTTTAGCTTCTTTGAAAGAGAGCCATCCGATCAATTCTTATGAATCTTTCAAGATAGCAGGATTGAAAGAATGCAGAATGAGCTTTTTAATAGGCTACCTGGCAGACAGATGGGGGAGGTCAATAAAAGTAAATGAGCTATAAGCACTATGTTGCAATTTAGATGGTATTCACAAAATGCAGAGGAATCAAGGTTCGTAGGGTATTTATTTTTATTTTTTTAATTAAATAATTAAACTGATGCTTTTGTGTTAAAAGGATCATGCATGCATGTTCGGCGAACTACTGTTTCCAAATTTCTGCCCAAAATGAAGAGAAAATAAAGAAGGGACCATTGTTGTTTTCAAGTATCATTAAGTAAACAACACAAGAGCACAAGACAATACATTTCAAGAACACACAGCAAGTATCATTCCAGGCAGAATGGCCAGTGGATAGTACATCAGCTATTGACATGAGTGTTTTTCCACAGTGGTCTAAAGACATAAAGTACCCACTTTAAATTCTGAGTTACCATCCAAATGTATAAAGGATTGAAGTATTTTTTTATTATTATTTTTTTTTAAATCATGTCCGACTGATGCAATAGCCACTGTTTCCCAACTTCACAAAGCACTCAAGTGGAACTTTGTACTCACATATTCAGCTGTATCGTCCGTTTCCCACTAACAACCCCCGCCAAAGAGGAGAGTAAGGGAGCGATTGCAACAATTTTTTTTTAAAGGAGAGAGCAGAAAGGGAAGAAATAGGATTGTGAGAGATGGTGGCATTCAAGATTTGGGTGCAGAAGGCTGGAATCAGAAGTAGGTCACTGTTTTTGTGATGCCACAAGAAAAAAAAAAAGATGAGAAAAAGTCTGCCTGCAGGGTGTGATGATATTTAACAATGTTATTCTGGTGTTAAATCATCAATACAGAAAAATCCAGAAGCATCATGAGAGGGTTTCAAGGCTTTTATAATGAGGTCATTGCAACAAAAGTGTACAATTTTGTCTGGACTATTTTTTTTTTTGTAGGGCTGTTGGTCTTACACTGTAATTGAAGTTGTTCAAAGTCATTCTAGTTGGGATTTATGTGAAAACTTAAGTGTATACTTAGTGCTCCATCTCATTCATGTAACGAACAGATCTTTATTTATTCCATAATTATATAGCATAGCTTAGAGCTATTCTTTTCTTTGTTTTCCTCTTTTGTTTCCATTTGGCTGATTGCTACTGCACAGATTTCATTTTGGTAGGTTTGATTTGTGTAAAATAACGTAATGTAAAAGTTTGTAAAATAATAAAGAAAAAAATCATCTGTAGCTGCCATGGACAACTGATTAATGGTGATTTTTTTGAATTTCAATTACAGTATTTCCATCCCAGACTACAACAATCAGCAGTTTCTTTTTGTCCTTGCTTTTGATACAAGTGCAACAATAATTTTACTGCAGATCTGGCTATGAACAAAGGGTCCAGACATTCCCAACAAAAGCCATGAAAGAAATGTTGCAGAGAAAGATGAATGAAGCTTTTGAGTACAGTTTTTGTTATAGGAAGATGGAATTCAGAATATTGCAGTAATACAAAATGAAATCTAAGCGGGAAGAGCATCCAAATGATTTCCCTAACTCCAGCAGTATTTGCACGGTTGCTTTGTTGACCTAGATACACAATTTGTAATGTGTGGGTAAAAATGGGTGTTACTTGTCACTATTATGGAGTCAGTGGAAATGTGTTGTTTGAACAATGATTGGAAAATACTGTAGATCCAAAGACACACCTTATGCAATAATATGTTGTGCGCAGCCACGTGGGGCATTGAGATGGTCTTACCTGGGCATCAGCCAGCATGACATCCTTGATGAGGGGCAGGCCCCTGGACTCTCCATTCTCCACACGAACATAGTGGACCTGATAGCCACGGATCTGACCGTGCTGCTTTCCTGGCATCAGTGAACGCCACATCACTTTAAGCGCAGTTGAGTTTAAAACCTCCACCTCCACTCGCCTTGGGGGGCTGCCAGGAACTACAGGAAACATATTTAAAACACAATGTAAAATGTATAGTCGAAGCTGTTTTAAACCAGACAAAAAACAAAATAATAATAATACTGAAACATTGAGAAACTCATTTGCAATATTCTTAGAAACTTGTAAATATACTCTGTCATCATATGTACAGGATGTATAAATATCACGTCTGTGTCATTTACAATAAAATTGACAATAGGCAGTTTTTATTACTTGGGCATGCTTTGGTTCTCATTCTTTGCACTCACTAATGCTTTGTATTTGAAACCAATACAAGCGTGTCTAAAGTTTCAGCTATATCAGTGGTGTACAGAAGGCTCAAAGTGCTGTGGTAATAGAAGTGGAAAGGATTTTGGAGAAACCAATGCCAACCATCTGGCAATGATTCTCACGTGGTGCAAAAGGCCCACATTTACTCATTTATCTGTTTTATAGTTGAGCTGCAGCGTCTGTCATTTAGTTTCCACTGACAATTTATAGTACTTGTTTTACTCATTAAATTTGCATACAGTCTTTTAATTTAATCTGTAACTAACATCAAACACATGAACCTTTTTTTCATGTTATAACCTCCGGAATTTAACATTTTGATGTGCAAAATAAGTAAACACCTTCTAATGCTCAACATGGGTCCATTATGACCCACATTCATTTCCCATGTTACCGGTACTTCATGCTGGTTGAGTTTTCAGTTGTTCTACCTTTATTTATGTATTCCATGATTGAATACTTCAAGTCGTCTTTAAATATCTGGTTTTTTATTTCAACAGATCATTATTCTCCAGGTTCTTATTGTATATGGGTAGTTGCTGATAATCTGATCAACTGTGCCCACTCCTCCTTTTGTTCAGATCTCTGTTGGATCTTCTCTGGTGTCTTCTGAATACTGTCATCCACTGCTTTTTTTATCTTGCATGGTGCCCGTAATAACAAGCACCTTCTTTATCACAAATGAATCAAAATTCTGAGCTATGTTTGATATTTACTCAAAATATTATTCTCTAAATTATAACCCCTAGGATGATGTATTTAATTTTACCTATTTTGATTAAAGCAAAATCAAAACAATATTTATCATCCATCAATCCATCCATTTTCTGTACCGCTTTTCCTTACTAGGGTCGCGAGTGTGCTGGAGCCTATCCCAGCTATCTTCGGGCGAGAGGCGGGCTACACCCTTAAGTGGTCGCCAGCCAATCGCAGGGAACATAGAAACAAACAACCACTCGCACTCACATTCACACCTAAGGGCAATTTAGAGTCTTCAATCAACCTACCACGCATGTTTATGGGATGTGGGAAGAAACCGGAGTACCCGGAGAAAACCCACGCAGGCACAGGGAGAACATGCAAACTCCACACAGGTGGGGCCGGGATTTGAACCCCGGTCCTCAGAACTGTGAGGCTGATGTGCTAACCAGTCATCCACCGTGCCGCCCAATATTTATCAAGGAATCAAATATATTTTAGTGAGGCATAGTATAGTTATCTTTCATAATTGATGATACATATTTTCCAAGGTAATGTTAGAACAAATGAAAAACAATACTCAGATGTATTGCATATGCAAAGGGAGCCCTACTGAGCTGTAAAACGTCTGAAACACTTTTTTTTCTTTTTCCTGAAACACAAATTTGGGTCGTTTCTGACCCATGAGTATAAACTTGATGGAGAAATATAAAAAAAGGGCAAACTCAAAATTAAGATTTGTGCCAAATAGCTATTCGAAGATATATGTGATGCTAGATATTTTCTGCATACTTGAAATAGTGAAACATGAAATAATATAATACCATATTAAAAGGGTTCTACGACAATCAAAAACAAGTTAAGAAATCCATACTAAATAATGAAATTAATTTATTGCACAAAAAAAAAAAAAAAAAAAAAAAAAAAAAAACTCACCTGGGGCACTTTGGACCCACGTTGTGCATTAAAGGATTAAGGAGGTTTTTCAATTGGATACAATTAAACATAGCACACCTTTTGAAAAATACATTTCTTTTGTGTCACACAATCCCATCAAGAGTCATGCTCAAGGATACAAGTAAAAATTATGAATAAGAAAAGTCATTTACATCACATTTACAGATCACTGTTGCTCCCCTAAACATAGAAAAACATGGCTTTACGGGAGTAAATCAATCATAAATGTTTAATGGTTTTGGCTGAGCAATGTGATTGTTAAAAAAAATAAAAAAAAGACTAAAGGTTAAAGGCATAGGGCGGCGTGGCGCAGAGGGTAAGCGTACGCCCCGCAATCAGCTCCCGAGCCCATGTTGTTGTTGTGTTCCTGGGCAAGACACTGCCCCTGGATGAATGTGGTTGGATGTTTGTTGGTGGTCGGAGGGGCCGTAGGCGCAGAATGGCAGTCACGCTTCCGTCAGACTGCCCCAGGGCAGCTGTCGCTACACAAACAGCTTACCACCACTAGGATGTGACTGAGGAGTTAATGAATAATGCATGAAATTGTAAAGTATCTTTGAGTGCCTAGAAAAGTGCTACATAAGTGTAATTCATTGTTATTATAATTATTATAGAGGTGGTACAACTATTAAACAATACATTTGGTTAATGATGTTTTAAAACCAACATACTAATTTCCCAAGTGTGACTTTAAGATGTTTCTTTACATATGCTTTTTATCCCACGTTCTGAATACATGAATGCGTGCTGCAGTGAAGACTATAAATTTCCCATTAGGTTTGAATGTGTGCTTGAATGGTTATTTGTCTATATGTGCCGTGTGATTGGCTGCCGACCAGTCCAGGGTGTAAGTCCAGCACACCCGCGACCCGAGTGTGGGTAGGCGGCATAGAAGATGGATGGATGTGAAATGTGATTTGTTTATATCATGGGACTATGTTAAAGTCAGTTTGTATTGCAGAAATGGCAATTTCTTAGGAAAATTATCATTTATTTTCCCACAATCTATCAACATTACTGTGAATGTCCATCAATCGTAACCAACCGGAATGAATTCGCGTTTACTACAAAACAGACATTTATGTACCGTCTTCATCGGTCCGGCAGATTAACGGCTCGCTTTCAGGGCCCGGCCCAACAACTGTGAAAGCAGACACAGTGATGCGATACTGGGTCCATTTATCCAACCGCTGCAGCAGCACCTGCTCTTCAGTGGCAGGCACGGTTGGCTCCTCCATTGGCTCCACATAGTCACCAACACCCTCTGACTGTTCCGCCACCTGGTAGTGCACCCTATACCCCGCCAGGAGACCATTCTGACTCTTCAATGGCGGGGGGCGCCAACTTACCAGCAATGTGGTGGAGCTGGTGCTGCTACACTTAATGTCTTGAGGGGGGGCTGAGGGCTCTGGTGAGGCAGACAGGACAGAAAGAAAGGCAGAGGGGAAAGAAGGTGGGGGTAGAGGATGGGTAAAGAGGGAGGGGGTGAAAAACAAAAAATACAAAAGATGGGAGAGATAAAGAAAATGATAAAAGGAAAATTTGAAACTTGGGTAATAAAACTATGAGAATAATTTAAACTCAGAATTGCAGGAACAAACAGGGATGCAAAGTTTGGATGTTAAAAAAAAACACCAAAAAAGAAAAATCAGGCAAATGTAAACAAAAATGGACAAAGTGACAAACATATAGTGTAATAATGAATCAAGATGCTTTAATGAACCTTCAAATATAAAGTAGAAGATTCCAAATTGAATTTGTCTAGGACAAACTAAACTGTTATTCAGTTTTTGGAATGTAGACCTTTAATCTTTAATAACGGGCAGAGGCATTCTCTAATACAGTACAACCTAGCAAGCACTGACACAGCCTGTGCTTGGCCACAGAGTATGCCTCGCACTGAGTGATAACATGCTTTAAAAGTTGGGTATTATATGAATAAAAGAACAGTTCCCTTTCTCGGCTCTAATGTTTTTTGTAACAATACACACCTATTACTGTATTAAGCACTGTTCATTATTACATTATGTGTTAGGAAATGTAAAAATAACAACTGCCAACACATGAAATAAGTACCAGCAGAATTTAAGTCATTCCACACACAAAAACTCAAATGGAATAAATCATGAACGTAAGAAGGGTACTGGGAGATGAATTTCTATATAACCCGTCACTCAAAAGAAACAGTTAATATTCAAAATAAGAACTCATAGGAAAACATGGGAAAAACAGAATACTCCACACAACCAGGAAAATACTTAACAAAAAAAATAATAACAATAACAGAAACTGTCTGCATCATACGTACCTGGCTCCCACAATCACTACATTTTCAAGACTTTCTTACCACCAGCCCTGGACTACAGCAAGTGCTACCCTTCATTCAAGTTAGAGGGATAACCATCCAAATCTTTGAGTCATGTATAGCACTTTCAAATTTGGGTTATGTAGACATACATTTTGGAGCTCCAGAGGTTCAGCATTTTGCGTTAGCCAGGGCTGCGTAATACTCATATATGTTTGGGCTGGAGGGTCCACAAGACTGTGAGAGGGGAGGCTATAGGCTTCTACGGTGGTGGAGGGGCACACAACACAGACACTGTTTTTTTGTTGTTGTTTAAATGAATCCTATTTCATATCATGTGCCTATGAATCTTGGCAAAGCTGTCAGGTTAGCTAAGACAACGAAAGCAAAGGCGAAAAGCCCCATACTGATTGTAAATCGCATGTAGTGTATTCATTCAAGGTTAATGACACTGTACATGGCCGCACTGTCAATTTTTGCAAACCAACTCCATTACCGACTGCATAAAATAACAGCCAGTGATGTTGGCAATCAGAGAGAGCCTTGTGGTACATAACAAATAGGTCAAGACCTCACAATCCCTTCTCTGTGTCCAATGGGCTTATTTCCTTTCGGTCTTACTGGATTTGGAGCCTTTCATCTTATTTCTACGACTTTTGTTGTATTTGCAAAACTCTCCACGTCAACAATGATTGCTCAGTCCTCAGTCTTTGTGATGTAGTAAAGAGGCTGTGAATGTGACAGTGCACAGGCTATCACCGTACACAGGCCTCCTCAAGACAGATGATGGTTTAAGACTGGCTGTGGCAGAGCTTTAATAAAGTGCATTAACCATGAACAAGACCAGCAGTAGAATGATGGATTCTAGAACGATATGAGAACCTCCACTAATGCTTCACTTGGGGGTCTTTTGAAACTTTCCTGGAAGTTCTATGCCAAATAATTTGTAACATATGCATTCCAGTGATTCTATTTGAACATGACACAAGGGAACCAATCTAATCAAAGCAGCTATGCTGGGAATATGATGTACGATTTTGAAAGTGTACCAGTTAATCACCTACGAATAATCCGTAGTGGCTACACAGAGTGATTGGGAGACACTACTTGACTGCTCACACTGAACGTTTGAGTTGTTGCTCTTCCACCTTAGTTCTGTAGATGTTGGTATCACATGTTTCAAACTCTGGTTTACTATCAGAATGAGTCAAGAAGATAACAGTTTTAGTTATCGGCGAACTGTTAAATAAACATCTTGACTTGACCTGTGTGGTAACGCAAAGAAATAGACGTACAGTATATATGCAACTGAAGCCATCATAACACAAGTCTAAACTGCTGTTCATCCACTGCACACCACACATTGACAGAGTTTGGTAAATCTAATCTGAATTTGGAGTTGGATCAAATTCTTAATTTAGCAATTAATAATAATTAATAATCTTTATTTTTTTGTAAATTTAATTCCTGAAACATCGGTGATTCATGCAATCGTCATACGAAGAAAACATGTCAAGAAGCTCCCAATCGCTCCTCGTGACCCCCCCAGTCGACAAATAACAATGCCTGACAAGACTTGAAATCAGCCCGATTCAAAAATGAGTTGGCCATTCGTAATCAGTCTTGAAACTGTCTTAATTTGCATCGTGTACATCCAGTTTAACACTTTAGCTATTCAGGCCAGCACTGGATGCACTGCAAATAAACACAGCCTTTGCATTCAGCGAAAAAGCACATCTCACAGTCTGCATGGGAAATGTGTTCTCATCAGCAGTGTCAATGAGCAGAATGGTCACATTTGGGGATCATTATAAAATTAATCTTCCTTGATTCCAAATGTCCATGCTGCACTTAAAACAAATGCTCCAATACATTTTAAAACCTTCCCTAATTACAGTAAGTGGGAAGGCTAAACGGCTTGTTTGGTTAAATATGGAGGATTTAGAATCCAGTGCTATAATTTGAGAGACAGCGCTCAACTGGCTGCTAGCAGTTCGGAGTTATAATCTAAACGCATAAAGACTAACAATCCAAGGCGATGGGTCAGAGCTCACAGCAAATCATGAAATTAATTCTGAAGCTATGAAATGGGATTCTTATCTGTGACTTTGTGGCCCTGTAGTCCGCTAACACCTACTCCCCGTGTCCAACTCATGCCCTATTACCCTGTATCAAAAATGGGTAAGAGCATGAGGGATGTTGGGAACCTTCCCGCTTCTCAAATTGTGGACCCCCGTCTGAACAGTCTCACATTAAATGGGTTCAGGATTTGGGCTGACTATGACACCTTAACCCATGAGGCCTTGTAGGTTCTGAATGAGGGCCACTGTTGTCCATAATATTAGACCTATTTCATTTATCTCAACATATAAGAGGCCCAAAGGAGCTATTTAAATACAACGGTTAAAAGGTAATTAGTAAAATAATTGACAGCTATAAGTACATATTCCCGACAAAGTGGTCCCCATGACAATAGCCCTGGGTGATGGCGCTTGCACTGAGCATAAACATTAACAATATGCAATAATTTAGTATTCGTACAACAGATAGTAGTACAGTCACTTTTGACTTGTCTGTCTTTGTTTATACTTAGTGGCGAAGGATTTCAGTCTGCCTGTGAATTCTGCATTTTTTCTGTGTTGTATGTCACTGACAATCGCTCATCAGTAATTTAAACATGAAACGTACAGTATATCCTCTATATGCTTCTCTCAAGCTGTGATGCATAGAGGTGCTACTGACCTTTATGGGAAAGCAATTAGCAGTGATGTCAGCTTAATATGATTGAACATACTAGCGAGTTACTGCTAAACTGAGAAACTTGCTGTGAGCTTTTAAAGTGAATTTACAATGAGTTATCTGGGAGGTTTTTGAGAATGGCAGAATGAATCCCTACAACCACAAAATCACTTACCTTCATGCATCCAAAAGATTTAATGTGTTTTCAGTTATATTTTTCCTCAGTTTTAGACTGTGATTGTTCTGACCTACAAAGTAAGATCCCAACGGGAATCCCTTGAGAGCTGACTGGTGAATCCCACATTCTCCCCTTAAACAATATTTCCTGAGGGAGTTGACGAGCAAAAGGCAGAAATGTATAGGTTGAATGGATAGAAAAGGTAGACAAAAGCACTACGAGAAATAAGCTTTGAAACAGTATGCAAAAAAATAAAATAATGCTAAACACATCAAATATGGACCAACACTCCTATGAACATTACGGTCATCCTTTCTATCCATTGTAATTGAGTAGAGAGGAGAACCCCCTTTTCTCAAATGCTGGCTTGGACCATTGCATGGTAAAGTTTTCGGCATGTATATGGCAATATGCTTGCAGCTGGCTGTGGTTGACTTAACAAAAAAAAAAAAAAACAACAATAACAACAAATAGCAGCAGACGACAGTTTGACGCAATGTCAAACTAATATCCATTTGAATAACCCACAAAATAACAAAAAGTAAATCAAATGAAGAAATGAAAACTTTTTAAAAGACCCAAAATACGAGGAAGGGAACACGATGTGAGCAAGGCCATTCCAAGGAGAGCGTTTGTTCCTTTGCGCAGTGGAACAAGTGGGAAAGACATAAGGTGGGGGAGGAATAGGCTGATGTAGGATGGAGAGTGTCTCCAGTCCAATGTGGTTGTGGTTAATCATTCAAGAAAAAAAAAACACAGCTGAGGAAATTGAAAACACAGTGACAGGTGAAGATGGACAAAGACACCCAAGAGACGTCAAGTGAGGAATGGAGCTGGAAGAACATAAAATATATTTTCATGCCTGTGCTGATCAACAATGCAGTGATAAGATTCATAATAGCACCCCTGAGGGTAGGAGTAAGTGTTGCATGCAACTGGCGCTCTCCTCGGTGAAGCTGCACTCTCCGTGTAGCTCTGCTGCTCAGAAATAAAAAATAAACAAAACAAAAAAAGAAAGCTGAAGTGGTTGCTTCAAAGTCCCGGTGCCCAGATTTTGGGGTGTGGGGCAGCCAATAAGTTGCACTGGTAGAAACAGAAAATGTGTTAAAGGATGTCTACTCTTTCACCGTGGCTCTCCTATGCACCAGTAATTGCAGGATCACAAATGGTGTTAGAGCGCATCAGAGCATTAGTGGTACTGTCCAGTTTATATATACTATTGTATTTTAATGTGACGTAAGTAACTTTGCAACAGAATATCAACAGAAAATTACTTTTGACATGTCATAACAGACATGTCAGGATAGTTTGTCTTTCATTGAGTAGATATGGGAGGGGTTCATAACATTTTAAAGGAGAGTATATCTTAAAAAAAGAAAAAAAAACACTACTCAAAGAGAATCAGAAATAAATGCCAGCTTTAAATCAAGAAAAGTGTCTGTTTTCAGTTGGGGTAGATTAAGGCCCATAACAGCATTAAAGGAAATGAACTACTCAGTTACTAATGATTAGATATAAATTGTCTATATTCACAAATGTCTTTAGTTGTAGGCTTTTGTTTTTTTGCTTTTTTTCATAAACTGTATTTTCTTCTAAGATGCTCAGTGAAATCATCTATGCAGACGTAGAGAGCAATTCCGCATGCATATGTTTGGATGACAGTTTTTTTGTTTGATGACCAAACTCTCAGATATCATTCCCAATTGTGAGCTAGTTCATAAGAGAACCATGGTGGGTGGATTCAGAGCAGAGTTGACATTTTTTGTGTCTTCATGAAGTGGATCAAAGTGCACTTGCTTATTAAAAAGAAAAGCAAAGAGAAACAAAAGTTGAAACTAGTAACACAACTGGCACACGTCAGTACACATATTAAGTGTAGAGCAGACTTCTATGCATCTGGAATCTCAGCAATATCATCCAATAAGATAATTCAGACTCTGCAAAGGTTGTAAAAACAGTCAGTCTAAATCTTTTTGTTAAGCCTAATTTAAACCAAATTAAGCATTTTCTAATTGCATACTGTATTAAATAAACAATGAAAAGTCAAATTCAAAAATATTAATTCATACAAATCACCTTTGAATTCTGATTATGTCTAAAAAGAAAGCATTGTTCAAAGTTGTTGCAGAATTCAACACTAGAGAAAAAACATCCCGAGTCAAGTGTTTGAGAAAAAGCTACATACTGGCTTGCAAGGTCTTCTGTGACATGTCATTGGTGAATGCTCCAATGCCCTTGTTAGAAATAGCTGCCAGGGAGAAGTGATACTCCGTGTTTGGTCGGAGACCTTCCACAATGTATGAAGATGTAGGTCCAAATGTTTTCTTGATCTGTCAATGAAAAACACATCATCAATGATGGAATAAGTACAGCTTAAACCCCTGCTAGTTTACTCTCCATTCTCTTTCTGCAAAAGGCACTGAAATTCGTACCTGAGAGCCAAAACTCCCCTCGGTGTAGCGAAGTTCATAACTTATAATTCCTTCTTTGTCAAAGGCTGGTTCCCAGATCAATTCAATGCTGGTATCAGATATATCCCCAACCTGAAATTTGGATGGCTGGCCAGGAACTGAAACAAACATTGGACAACAAATAACACCCATAAACAGTACATATATAAACATTTGTAAATATATACATATGCATGGCTGGCCAGGAACTGAAGGAAACATTGGAGGACAATAATCATCGTATATTTAAACTGTATTTATATGGGAATTTCAAATTAACCCCCACAAACAGCACTATATTCTGTATGTGTGTATATATATATATATATATATATATATATATATATATATATATATATATATATACATATATATATATATATATATTAGTGCTGTTTTTAAAGATAATAAAGATCATAAGAAAGATTTTCCAATCCTAAATACAGTACTTGTGATGTCTTCTTGCCCCTGTTCCTTTTAGCCCTGACAGAGATCTCTTCAGAATCAGACTCATCTTTATTTGCCAAGTATGTCCAAAAAACCCACAAGGAATTTGTCTCCAGTAGTTGGAGCCTGAGCCAGGCCTGAAGAGTTGTTTGAAACGCGGAAACAAGGCGAGGTGGACCGAGTTGGAAGACCAACTCGAGCAGTGGATTAATGAGCAAAGAACAGCCGGGAGAAGCGTCTCAAGTCACCATTCGACTGAGTGCAATAACTCTGCCATGTGCAGAAAGTGAAGAAGCTTGCCATCATTCCGGGAGGCGTTGACTAAGGAACTCCAACCGCTGGACATCCGTGTAAACAGGGCGTTCAAAGTGAAGTTGCGAGCGGGGTGGAAGCGATGGATGACAGATGGCGAACACAGTTTTTCTAAGACTAGGAGGCAGCACCGGGCGAGTTACGGCACAATTCGTGAATGGATTGTGGATGCTTGGGCTAACGTGTCTGCTTGCACTGTTGTTCGAGCATTTGTAAAAGCCGGCATAATTTCTGAGGAGCCGCATGGCAAAACAAGACTGACTCCGACAATGACACGAGGCAACCTGGCGTGTTGGATGGAGAACTTGCCCAGCTGTTTATTTCGGATACAGAACATGAGGACTTTGATGGATTTGTGGATGAGAATTGATAAAAAAATAACGTGAGTACATTGTTAAATACTTCAATAAAGTACAACCGAACTCAGTTTAGCTCCCGCTGTCTTTTTAAAAACATTGTTTTAGCGTGCATGCATGCTACCGTATATTTTAAGATAGCATATGTTTTAACATGCCTGCGCCCAGTAATACGGTGCGCCTTATGTATGTGTTAAATACAGAAATAGACCCCGTAACTGAGACTGCACCTTTTAATACAGTGCGCCCTATGATCGTGAAAATACGGTAGTTGTATTAGGTAAATGGACCAATGTTCAGTCGATGTCGGCTCCTTCTATCATTGTGAAGCAGAATTACCAAGTGCTGGATAGTTCACCCACTAATCGGGAAAGTGCTGGGTTCAGTGTCGTGAGACAAGTGAGATTTACCCTGCTGATGATGTAATTGCAAGAGTAATTCTGCATCATTAAAGGGGTCCTAAAAATACCCGAACACAAGGTAGTGTAAAAAAGAACAGCAGTTTCCCAACCACAGTCGCCCACCTAGTAAAATTCAAGCCTTATTTTCTTACCTCCTTGCAGCACTTTCACGTGGATTGGCTCTGAGAAAGGCCCATCACCTACTGAGGTAAACGCTAGGACTTTGATGGCATAGGTCTCTTGAGGAACCAGGCTCTGAATTGTGGTGATAATGCTGTCCTGGACATTATGAATCTGCCAGAGGCTCATAGGCTGGGAGTCATCCATGGTGTAATAAACCCGATAGCCCTTAATCTGCCCATTTGGTTCCTCTGGATCTTCCCAGCGTACCATCATGGTGTTTTGGGATATAATCTGGGCCTGAATGTTACGAGGTGGACTGGCAGGTGCTTGTTCGCCAGTTCTGGTTTCCACAGGTTCACTGGGAGGCCCTTGACCAATTGTGTTGACGGCTGAGACTCGAATTTCATACTCTGTGTTGGGGTAGAGGCCACCAATGCTATAACGTGTAGTGGTGATGTCGTCCACTGTCTCATACTTGCTTTCTGGGGACTTAGCACGATACTGGATGATATAGTAAGTTACTGGGTCAGGGTTGCCAGAGTCCCAGGTGATAGTCACACTAGTGGCCGTGGTTTCAGTAACCACAGGAGTACCTGGAGGCTTCGGAAGAGCTGTTATGGCGAAAGGACAAAAGGCTGTTAGTGATTAAAGAGAAAACCTTCCTAGGAACATGGTTAATTATTGAGATACCAGAGGAGAATTATAAAATCTAACCCATAAAAGTGCATTTTGCTAGACAATGTTCATAAACCTCAGAGGTTCCCTTCTCAATGAGTGTTATCTCTTACATTTGACAGTGATCTGTGCCACAGCTTCAATGATACCAAGGCTGCTCATGGCCACACAGGTGTAGTTGGCTGACTCACGGACGCCGCTCAGTTCAAGAACATTCCTACCCACAGGCATCTCATCCTCTGGCGTCAAGTCCTCTGAATTCAACATCCACTTGACGTAAGGCATCGGGGACCCCACTGCCACACATGTTATGTTCACACTCCCACCAGGCATAATTTCTTGACTCGTTGGTGGAATGGAGAAGCGAGGAGGCACCCGTCGGACTGGGAGAAGGCATGAGGAGGGGAGAGGATGACAAAGAGGGCAAAGAGAGTCAAAAGAGAAAGAGAAGTAACAACATAGGTCGATGAAAATGGACCCTTTTCGTAGAGGTACTTAACACAAAAAAAGTTTAACATTGTAATGGGAACAAAACACAAAATAAAATAAAAAAGACTTCAAAAACTTAAAAATATACAAATAATAGGAAAGGAACTAAACTAACAGAACTGCTTCAACAACAATATAGATTAACAAGAAAGCAACGATTCATAGCAACAAGGTTCCATTGACCAATATTTGACCCATCACAGCACAATTATAGACACAAAAATCTATTACGAGTTTCTCATCTCTGGAGCTGAACTGCGGTACATAATCAACTACAGCATAACCTGATCACAGCCTATCAACGTGTGAAGAAATAGGCCTTGTAATAGTACTATCCCATAAGGCCAACATGGCAACCTGGTACTTCCTGTCCACTCAGGCACTCATGCCACAGAGGAAGTCAGCCATTAGAGGCTTCTCCCATAGCACAGGAAGTGTACGGTTACTGGGGTCTAGGAATCTAAACATATTCTAGCACTGATTTTCACTCGTCACCTAATCTAATTAGAAACCTTAAAGATGAGAAACTTTAATCAGATTTTTGTGGTTTAGGGTAGATCCACTGGACAAAGCCTTATTAAGATCTGACACGGTTCCATTGATAGATGCAGCTATCAGTTTCACAGACAGCATGCATAAATAGATTGAGGTAAATTAAGGATAAATGATAACAAAATCAGATATAAAAATTGAGATAAAATGCATAGAGGAATATAACTGAAGGGTCGCTAGCATGCCCAGACAAAAGACGATTGGAGAGCAAAGAAAATACAAGATAGAGGATAAAGCATTAGAGAAGTGGATAGAACAGAGGGGAACAGAGGAGCAAAGAGTTAACAGAAGAAAAGAGTGGGGAGGTTTGGAGAAGGGTAAGGGGTGGGGGGGTTGGGGGGGTAACCCACTTCGATAGTGTGTAAACTTTTTTCATCAGCTAATGTGACTGGATGTGATGGTGGCACATTGTCACATCGCAGTCCCAGTTAAACACAAAATAAGAAGAGTAACAAGGTGTGTGCAACAAGTACGTATAAAACAACTCGAGTTGTTGTGGCAAGAAATTCTACACTCTGACACAGTGTTGGAGTCAAGAAACAAAACTGGATCCACAGGGAGTAGAAATCCAGAGAGGGAGGGAGAAAGTTGAAAGAAGGGAAATGTTGACGAAGAAGGGCAGAATGAGAACAGAAAGAAAAAAGTATAACTCAAAGGGAGAGGAGTTGAAATGAGGAAACAACAAGTTAATGAAGGATGACCTCTGATGCATCTGATACAAAATGCACTGTGTAGGTGTATATAAGTACATATACGGTTTGTATTTTTGTGTTATTAGAGTAGAACAATCTAAATGGTGTGCATGATAGGCATCCCAATAAGCACTTGACAGATAGGGACACAGAAAAGGGAACGTAAATAAGGGAGCACAGAGTTTATACCAAGCATGGCTTTCTCTTTTTACAGTAATTAACACAGGGTGAGAAACTAGTGATGGGGTGAGATAATTGCTTAACTACTGTTCACACATTGCTCTATAAAAGGTCCAAGTCAGTACTGTGAGTACCTTTCCTAGAATATTTGAACACATGGGAGGATTATCTTTGCACATGCCAGGTGGTTCCGTAGCCCATTCTCTTTAGCCAGAGAGAGTTCATTTTTGGTACATCACTGAATTAATATTTTAAGAGGATTTGAAGAGAAAGCTAACTAATTTCGGATTCAAATTCAAAATGAAACTTACAAATACAGATAGTGATGCTGTAATTCTAAAGTTGGCAACCTTCATACTATTTTATGTCAACATGTTTGTTGGGATGCAAAGAAGGTCAAAGAGAGTGAAGAAAATTTGTACAAATGTAAGAGTAAAAAATGATGAACTAAATGAAAAAGCTGAGACAGACAGACAAAACAGCACACAAAAAGACAGAGGTTGACAAGCAGATAGACCAGTGGACATATCAACATACTGTACAATACGCATAGGGTTAGGGTAGGGTTATCATAGAAAGGGAGGGAGGAAGAGGGCATAAGTAGGGAGATAGAATAAGGAGACTGTGATTCCAAACCAAAGCAAAAGACAGACCATGGCTCAAAGAGGGTTTGAAGGTCTCACACATTGGGGCTTCAAAGCAAGAGTTAACTACAAGAGGACAGCCTTAAACATAGCACCTGAGCGTGCAAATGCAACTTGGGAACTCTTGGGGTGTTTGTCTGTGCAGTGTGCGTGCGGGGGGTTCTGATTTGGCTATGGCGATTAAATGGCCTATTAAGGCCATTTAAGATTGCGTTTAAAACTATGGAGTTCATGATGACTGATTGGGGCATTTTGACTAATCTCAAACAGCGCATGGTACAGACATTGGGAACTGTTTTGTACTAAAATGAGCATTTCATCTTTAGGTTTGTTCATTTTTAAAATGATGGTGACAATGTCTTAGGGATTTGAACAGGCTTTTAATAATCAACATGCTAAAACATAATTTGTGCTTTAAGTAAAACACAAAAGTAATTAAATTAACTGAGTTATAGAATCGCTGATTAAACACCTTAGTCCACTAAATTTTCATTTTATTCTCTGTTCTGTATTAAAGCACTCATTGCACTACTTCATAATAATGAAATTTAGGCATTACCTTTGAGGAAATGCCCATTTGTTGTATACAAAATTTTAAAAAAGGCTTTAGGTTTAGAGTTTGAAAAAAAGTTACAAAAATATGTATTTCACAGTGTAAGAACCTAAGCACTGGGACATACAGTACAATCATTTTTACTTTTATTTAGTTAAAATTGATTTCATAAACTTAAATAATAAATAATTAAATAAATTGAGTTGGGTGAACTTAGTTCAACATAAAACCACCATATGTTGGCAGCATTCTGCAGTAACTTTACAATCAAATTTGTCAAAAACAATGCCTTTAAAACAAAGGTGAAAGGGCAGCCCATTCATCACACAGACATGCATGGGTGTGGCAAGAGTGACATACAGGTGTGCCCCCATCCACTTGGGCTAACACCAGAGAACTTAGTACAATCCAAAAATGTCACACCAAGCCCTTTCAAGCATGCCATCAGTACCCAAATACAGGAATATTCCAGACACACTGACAAATGATGGGTGACAAAGTAAAATGAACAAATCCACAACAAGAACTAATTCTGCACAGTTCCACAGAGAGTACTGAAATGCACCTGTGCATAGTAGAGTAATGCAGCAATACTATTTAATGTTTATTTTTTCCCCAGCTAGGTTTTGCGTTTCTATTAATTTGGTCTCCAATTCTAAGAAAAGCATAGGACAAATCTGTTTTCTGCGGACATGCTAGATCAAATGTGTCTGATCATGCTCTTCTCTCCCAGGGGCTCAGGTCAGTCAAATGGACTGGGAGCTGCTAAGTGAATGAGGCTGTCTCAAAGCTATTGCTACATGAATATGAATCAACATTGGAGAGATAAACATCATCCACCAAGTTAAAATCCATGTTTCCACCTTGAGAGGTACAGTTCAGTTCAGTATGCCAAGGCTAAAACACTGATCCCTGGGTTTGTGTTTCCTGATTTGTCTTGTTTTGAAGAAGAAAAAAAAAAAAAAAATCCAAAACAAATCAAAACAAAGAGCTAAGACTTGTCTCTTTTTCTGAATCCACTTTGTGTTTTAAAATGGTGGATCTGTGCTCTTCCTCGTCCGTTCCCATTGTCAGAAGATTATTCACTGTTGAACAAAAGTGCAACACTGAAATGCTTCCTCACCACTACCGTACTGTATCAGTGTTGCAGGTATTATAATAAATAATGTAATAAATTGAGTGAGAAAAGTGTCTTGGTACTGCAGGTATTATAATAAATAATGTAATAAATTGAGTGAGAAAAATGTCTTGGTACCTATCAGCAATTTGTTTAGACAATAAAAACACAAATAAATCTGTGCTGTACTGAACTGAATTATATTGTAAGGTGGACACAAGCTAAAGGGTTTTATCTTTGGCGGTGGCTGGTACCTGACAGTCTGCATGGGATGGTCCTGGGATTTACGTATGTATATTATATAAATGTACATATATGTATATTTAAATGTGTGTGTGCGTGTCTTTTAAGAATGGGCCTATGCTTTCCTCTCTAAACTGTAGTGCAAAACAGGAAATTAGGAGGAAATTTGCATGGACAGACCACTCATTTACAGAGCCCAGCCGGCCCATTTGGAAATGCGAGGAACATAAAATATACATATAGCTCTATTTGGATACATTATCTTGTTTCAAGCCCCAATGTGGAGAGAAAGACAAATAGACTTACAGTGAACGAGGTGAAAAGCAGTCGAGAGAGAACGCCAGAGTACTGCACTATGTATAAAAGTGGGTGGTGTTGTGGAGGGATTTGTGCCAAAATAATAATAATAATTAAAAAAAAAAAAAACAGAGGTGGACATTATTGGCCATTTTGGTAGGGCAGGTTTCGCCGCCCTAAAATGAAGGGGGAAGCCAAAATAATGTGCAGCCTTTAGTGTCACCTTGAAGCTGAGATTACACCCTCTTGCTGCCTGGAGACACAGGCATCATATGGAGACCTTTTGTTATGCTTTCTGGTTGAAGTCTACAACATTTACATAGAAGTTGCAGGGGTCAGCCTGTATTAATACCTTGGCTGTCCTGATGCTAAAGAGGGTCTATAGGCAGCACTTCATCAAAATGGAAATTATTACCAAAAGAAATGTGACAGGAATCATTGTAGGGGCATCCAATTATAGGAGATTTGTAGTTTATAAAATTTATTTTACAATTTATTTTTCAAAAAGCTGCCAGTTTTCATTCAACTGTGTCCCCATGTGGTTATGCCTTCATTGTGTGTCGTCATTCATATATTGGTAAAATAATAAAACTTTGTTTTTAATAAATAGGAGTTTATGAGGGTTGGCTACAAACATCTACTAGAAAAGGCAGGCTTTTGTTTAATTGGTCAGTGAGAACCTAAGGTGTAATCTAGCTTTCTTTCCCAACGTCACACACAGACACATAGCTAGACGTGCAAGCACATTGAGAACCAGGCATTTATCATTAGAGGAGGGCAGGCATGCACATGCATACATAACAGCACAGTCTTTCTGCATCAGTGTTATCATTCTGACTTAAAAGTCATAGTGTCTACATGTCACTAGTTTTTCGTTATCCTCTATTTTTGGAGTGGGATTTTGTCAGGCTTCACTATTTCCTGGTAAGCCTTCAATATAGGCTTAACTGATCATAAACAAACAAGTCTTCTCAGTCATTTGGTAGCAAGAAGTGTTTGAATTGAAACTCAGGAATAACTGCTAAATTAGGGAGTGGTCACATACAGGTATAAATGATGTCACCTAATGTCAGGATTCAGTTATTCAAAAGTTGAGCATATAAATTTACTTTTCAAGGCCTGTAGTGCATCTAGTTCCAGTCCTTAATGACCAGAATCAGAAGACTTTGATTTCCTAAGCCCTGATTTACTAAAGGTTTGCGCATGCAAAAACGGGTGCAAATTCGATTGCTCACGCAAGCAGATATGGAAACACCCAGGAATTCATCAGCCAAACGGGCAATATTGTGGCAGAGTTTAAGCAAATAGTTGAATTTAGCACAACCGATGTTATTTATCAAACCTGAGACGAATTGCTGATTGTGTGTCTTTAAATACTGCATCTATTTAAAGACACAAAGTTTTGATAAATTGATTGATCTGAAAGGTAGGTGCAAACCGGAACGCACTAGGGTGCCAGCGTAGCACAGGCAAAATGAGAGTCGACATATATGGGAAGTACTGTAACTGCAGTAGGTTAAGTGCTAGATAAGGTTAGCTGGCATCAAATTCCATTTCATCATCAATGTCAAATTACAGCATTAATACAAACAGAATGGTTTCTTATTCTATTCTAGTTTAGATATTAGACATGTCCATCTATTCATGTTTGAAACCTAACATTTACGTGAGTGCTTTTAACAAAACTGATAAAAATGTTGTCTTGGCTGCTGAAAACGCAAACTTTTGAAAATTAGTCTCAAACTTTCTTCAAACTTAGAAATAACAACTGCAGTCTCTCCCAAAGAAATACAGAAAAAAAAAGTGGGGCATGCATAAGTGTCAGTCAGTCACATTTCAGACATTAACTCCAGGAAAAACGTTTGTTGTTGCATGTGTCCAGCTCAATAACAAGCTGATCATGTGTCTCTACTGAAGTGTACATTTATGTTGATCAGCGGAAAGGCATTACTCCAAAAACTCAAAATCCGAACCTAAATACACATAAAGGATGGGTGGTACTTGCCCAGTGTGCATATTAAAGTGGTTTCAGTAATTTTTTCAGCTCTGTGTGAGAGTTTTGATAACATTGTTGTTTGTATGTTACAATTTTCACAAAGTCAAAGAAACGCACAGACACACACTTTTACTGAAGAACCAAAACATAATTAATTTAAACAATGACAATTAGTTGTAACAATTAGAAAAATACATTTAAAAAAACACTATTTGGATTCCATCTATGTTCAACGATGATTTCAAAGTAATATTGTTATTGATCAACATGATGGCCTCTTTAATTGCAATCATCATGAAGCCCACTCAGGTCACAATTTTCTTCAGAAATTGATCAATTTAAACAAGATGACAGAAACGCTCGCTGTATACACACTTTCATTCCGCATTTCCATATGCATTTCAAGAGTCAAGAAGCAGAGCAGCATCATTTGGAAAAGGAAACACAAATCAGTCAAACAAAGAAACCAGAAATAAACAGACATATATATAAATATATATTTTATTTTATTTTTTTAAACTGAAAATGACGTTATGAAATACAACTGAAAATAAAGAAAACAGACATACACACCATAATCACAATTTAAAACAAATACGAGAACCAAGGGTAAGCCAAAACGGATTGTTTGGAAGAAGACTTAGAAAAACCAAGGAAAGGATAAAATGGAACAGAACACAGAAAGCATAAAGAAAAGACCAATACGGCCAAAGGAGTTTTGGAGAGGCATGCAAGCTCAGTTACATTCTTCCATCGTGCAGCATGTCCTGCTATTTCCACGTACTGGGTTTCCATGACAACACATGCAAGAAAGCCTTTTGGAGCAGAAGCAATACCAGAGGATGCAAAACCAGAAAAGGCCCCACAATGCAAACATAAAAGTAAATTAGCAAAACCTGAACTATTCAGGTTTGATTTCATCATTTCTTCCTTTGAAATAAAAAAAAAAAAAATGTCTTTCAAAATAATTTAGCAGTTTGGGTTTACTGGATTATCATTTATTTAATTTAGAAATGAATCGAGCTATGTAATAGGCAAATCCAGCTAGATTTTTTTGAACATTTAGATTTTTTTTCTCAATTGTGGGTTAAAAAAAGTAAAAAGAAAAAACACACCAACCTTCTCGAAGCTCTGAGGGATGTAAAGGGGTTGATGCAGAACACAATGACATGAGGAGAAGAGAAAAATAGGGGAAACACAGAGAGAGTAAAAAAAGCCACCTCAAGGTGTTTAGCTGCAGCTACATTTCCCTTTGCTTAAATCCCTTTTCCCTCTTTTTTCCCCCCCTCACTGTCCCTGCTACTGGTGACACCCATTTTGAAAGAACACTTGCCTGCCCACCCCTTGTATAAATGTCATATTAAATAAATAAAGCAAAACAATCAAGATCAATCAACGTCGCCCGCCGGTAAGAAAAAAAGTGGTGAGGCACCACAAAAGTCAAGGTCATGCGTATCATAATTCAAAGTTTAAAAAGATACTTATGGCCACATGGAGAGGCTCCACTGATGCTGATTTTGCTTTTGTTAAAGAAGGAAGTTAAATAAAGACAAAATAAGGTAAAACTAATGAGCGATAGAAAAGAAAATAGACATTTGGGCTGAAGTTAGAAGCTGCAGTTCAAGACTTGATGTTTTGCAAGGAATCCGTTGCACCATCGTTACAGGTTTGTATTTAACACAGTTGAAAATAATTGCTGTACGATAATAATTTTAGGACTTCTGTTTTATCCTTCAAAATGTATGTCTACTACAGCTGCTAATCTCAGGTGCAATTTGTGAAGAAAAAAAAACACTGTCAACATCACGTATCAGAATTGATTGACAAAATTTAACTGAAAACAGACAAAAGGTTGACACCATTCAAGTGTATTACATACAGCAGTGAGAGGGTACCTGAATAATTATGACCGTTGTGGACTCTTTTTAACTAAAGCCATGCTGATGGAGCCATTGTTACTGAAAACTGCATGAATTGTTAAATGAAAGCTACTTTTTTGGTCTCCAAATCAAGGAATCTTCTAATAAATCCCAGGGGTGTACCAAGTGTTCCCATTACTATTATGTAATATTTCCTGTATAGCTTTGGACTGTAATTTGTCATTAAGTGCATAAACTACTCTGAGTGTTACAGCACCGTACACTGCAGGAATGCTGGCTATCTCATTTAACCATTTGCGACTTGTGATGATACAATAGCAATAGTAAGTACAAATAACAGTCCTGACCCAATTTATAGTGTCAGACTATTGAATTATTTATTGGGAACAAAGTTATTTGGTACACAGCAGAAAGAACAAACTGAGTAGACACCAAGGCATCTTTATTTAATATGTGCCATATAAATAATACATGATGAAAGTGCATCTGTTTCAATTTATTAAACTCCACTAAACAGGGATTCATTGTCTTTTTGCATTAGTGGTAGAATGATGGCTTTTGTCCATATGACCTGTGTCCTCTGTGACTGATTGTTTTCCATAGCTCTGCTGACCAAAAGGACTACTGGATGTACTATCACGTAAAGATTATATAACGTAGCAGAATTAGAGAATTTTATGGAATTATGCTCCTGAAGATGATACCATATTTTATATACCGTAACAGTGCTGCTCACTCTTTGAACTGTCATTTTCGTTTTAGATTTTGACTGGTGGCGTCTAAACCCTCCTGACTCAATCAAAATCCAGACTCACCGTTGTGCTCCAGTACCTGAAAATAACAAAAAACTTAGCAACTTCCACATGTTCAATGGAGGCGCGAACATTTGTTTGGGTGCACAATTATAGTTAAGGGGTGTCTGACAACCGATAAAGCAAAGACATACGGCTTCTTGCGCTACGCATTTCCTTCCAAGCGAGTTGGGCATGGCATTGGAAGACACAAAATGAAGTGTTACATCATAACAGAAGAACATCAGTTGGTCAAATGACTGTATATGTTACAATTGAATTTTTAGTGCACAATCATTTACATAATGGGCAGGCAATATTATCAGTGCTAAAATATTTATACAAGTTGGATAAAACAGAGCTAGAGCTAGAAAGGAAGCAATTACCATTTGTTAAGCTCAACAGTAATGACACTAAAAGTGGATTGTGCAGACATTTTACTTTTTTAGTCTGAGACTGGTGTTCTCCCTACCTCGCACATAAAGGTTAGCAGGGGACGAGTAGCGGACGCCTTCCAAATTAGACGCCACACACTCGTACTTTCCTTGGTCCGTCTCCTCGCTGTTCTCGATCTGCAAGGCACCTGGAAACAACAATATCCAGCAAAAACAAGCAGAATGAAAGGAAGAGACAGACAGAGGAAGAGAAAAAGGAGGGAGGGTCATGATTAGTTGATTATTTTAACAATGTATGAAGAAGTTAGAAAGTTCTCTAAACAGGGTCTGTCTTGGAATACTCTGGACTATTTCATCGAGATGTGCTTCTCTCTGCAGTGCTAATGCAGTTCACCATGACAAACCGCGTTCCCCTCAAGCATCGGCTATACACAGATAAAAAGGGAACACATTTAATAAATAAAACAGCGGACTGAATCAGTCACACTAAATTTGTTGGTAGCAGTTAGATGCGACTCATCTAGGATGTTTGATCGCTTAGAAAAGAAAATCCACAAAAAGGACAAAGTCATAATGCAAATGTAAAGAAAGCTATTGGGCAAGGGTGTAGAGATGGTAGTGTAAACTAAAAGGGATCAAACAAAACATTTTCACATAACACGAAGGTGACTCTCAACTAGAGAAATGGGAAACTTGTTTCTATTTTACAACGATATAATTGACTTTCTGCTTTGCAATTGTACAATTTTTATAATTACAACCTACAAATGCGGCAACTATGTATTGATATTCTAACAACAACAAAGCTAGATTCTCTTTAATATGTAACCCATCGGTGACTTAAAAAATCTCTACATTTTAAGTAGTGCAATATCCCCAGCGGATTTGTTTGATAACGAGCCAGTTATCGCTCATCTGATTAAAGATTCTATCCCTTCAATATGCAAATGAACTCCATCTAATACTTAGGTACAACATGAAAGAGGGAGTGTGTGGAGGGGGAGGTGAAACAACGGGCATCACATCATTCTGCATTAGAGCACAGTTGACGGCATGTCCTGATGATATCATTAGTGCTTCTGGCTGGTTCAGCAAACAGATTGCAGCCCAGGCTTCCCTGACGAATGCTGCAACGTAGATCATTTGTGTTGATCCAAGAATCATCAATGTACGAGCCACCACCCTGATTACTATGTAATACACTGTATCTGAGGAGCTCCTTCCCATTTCTTTTACAGTCAAAACTAGGCCGAGCAAATGTAGATCAACGTCAAATTGTACATCTTCATAGATGCCCACCTCCTTCATGTGGCAAATTTCCAACAAAATAAATTGTAGCTAGTAGTATTATCAAAAGGAAACATTTATTTAAAAAAAAAATGAATACTTAAAAATGCATGGTCACAGAATCCAAAATGTATTCCACGGGAACCCTCCGATTGTTTGATATTCTGTTGCACAATGCTTAACAAATTTATTAGACCAGCGCCCATTGTACAGTTTATGCCACAGCTACCCAAAATTAAGAGCAATGGTAACTACCCAAATCAATTTCAATTTTACATAATGGTTAATACACCAGTATGTAGAAAGAAAAAATAAATAATAATAATAATATATATATATTCGAATCCCGGCTACGACTGTCTGCATGTCGAAGTGTCCTTGGGCAAGACACTGAACCCTAATTTGCTCCCCGTGGGCCTGGCAGCGCCTTGCATGGCAGCAGTCGCCCATTGGTGTTTGAATGTGTGTGTGAGTGGGTGAATGTGCGGCTTTGTAAAGCGCTTTGGGCACAGTGATGGTGTAGATAAAGCGCTATATAAGTGTAGTCCATTTACCAAACTTGCATAGGCTTCTGGTCCACCTGAGATGTACTTACTCATAAAACACTACGCTTAGCACCTTCCTAGCTTGCTGATCTAGTGGTACCTTATTTTCCATCCCGAGCCTGACCCTGACAACATGCTGGTCTTTTGGTGACTTTAAGAGAAGTTAGCAGGTTCAAGAGCACTCTCTATTTCGGCTCCAGTACTCTGGTATTGCCTAACCGCGAAAATTAGAACGGCTACCTATGTAAAAATGTTTAAGTCTCAACTTAAAACTTACTTATACATGCTAACATTTGGTGAAAACATAACTAGTATGCAACAAGTCCCTCGCCGAGCCTCAGCCACTGACATCTGGATTTTGACCCGTCTAACTGACGCCTCCCCTATGATACTACTTTGTCAATTATTCTGACATTCAGTGAACCCATCCAATCCACCAACACACACACACACGCACACATACACACACATCTTCCACTCGCCGTATTTATCCAACTGTCATCCACCAGGCACGCATCATCAGTTTAAATTAAAAGGCAGAAATGGCCATAGAGGTCTGGAATAATTTTCCATGCAGTGAGAGCAACCCTGCTCAACAGGGGTGCATTACCAAAGGTCGGTCTATTGAGGACCACTCAATTGGAAAGAGGGGAGTAAAATGGAGAGTTGGACGTTTTTTAGAGGCAATTGTTGCAAGGCTTGGTGCTAACACATTTCAGTTTCACATTTCATCTCTCTTGCTATTTTCCACCAAGTGGTAGGAATAGGTTAAATTCAGTGCAGTGTGCATTTTATTCATAACATAACTCAGCACCTCCTGTATGTAAACTTGCAAAGTGCCAAAAGGGATCCAAAATAATCAATATCTCACTAACAGTCCCACTTCGCAGTACCCCTTCGCTGGGCATGGGTATACATTTCTATGATTGTTCCATTTAAAAAATGCACCACCGTGCCATCATATCCTGCTGTTTGTCAGTGCACCAATCCAAACTGCTGTGGTAATTTGAACTGTACTGTGCTACTTGGTAGAAATTGGCTTGTATGTTCAGTGGTAGGAGAAGTTACGAGACATTAAACTAGACCACAAACTGTAAGCACTGAATGCCTACAGGAAGAGGATCCAGCAAGAGTTTTATTAATGAGAATAAAAGACACACAAACAATGAAAAGATTGAGGACAAAAACAGAAAAGACAAGACAAGAGAAGAAAAATAGAAGGATGAGTTGAGGCATGAGAAATTAATTGATTAAAGTCCTCCAAGTTGTGGTCTGTCCACCCTTTCACTATTTTGCAGCAGCCATGCCAATTGTAACCCCCTCTAACAGACCCAATTGTGTAATTCAATTAGTGTGCTCCAGCAAGCCTTGATTGATTTCTGTAGGCAATCAACAAAATAACTGGCCCCGTCTCACTCCCTAATTCTTGCTCTGAGGCCAGTCAGGCTTGCCAGAGGCATTCTGTTCTCCCCATTTCCTCTCTACCTTCTCACGCAAACTCTACTCAGTGCATCGCAAGACAAATTTGATTCAAAACCAACTTTAACCAAGTGGACAAACACTCATAGCTTTCGAATACAGCAATTTTGTTCCAAAGATGGACATAGGAGTGTAATTTATTATGCAGCTGTAAACATATAGGATATTGTATGAATATTTTGAAAAGAAGAGTTAGACACAGGTTTGTCCTGTTCAATGTCATAAGATGGGCTTGGAGCCTATCCCAGCTGCACTATTTAGTTCACATTCCTCAAAGATTAGAGTGGAATTCACTTCTCCTGAATATTTTCACAAATGTGCATAATGTGGTTGATAAGGCAAAAGGCTACCTGGACAAAGATCAGACAAATTCAGATTTCTGTTGAGATCTTTCTTTTTTAAAATAACACGGCAGGGAAGACACTCATGTAACCACCAGGCAGCAGGACCTGCACTTCTTTCTACTGTCCATGTTAGGGTTGTCACTCTGCCACCACCCCAAGGTCATTGCATTGTAGCCAAACCAGTGTGAGGCCAATGTGTGATGCCATTGTTGTCTGTGCCCACCTGGTGGCACTCATGAAATCAGTGTTGACACAGGTAGGGAGTGCAACTATTCCAGTTTCCCACCTTTCACTTAGGTCTTAGTGTTGCTTTGTTTGAGGGGGAATGGATTTGTTTTCATTCATTTTACTTTAAATACATTTTGCCTCTGGGTTTATTTATAAAGACTCCACATATGTACACTACATCTGTAAACACTAAAGCTATTACAGACTTGGCTGGGTTAGCCTTGATTCACGTAAGGATTTAATGGAAAAAAGGGTCAGAATGGACTTCAGATTAAGTTTCAAGACATTGTTTGTATCATGTGAAAGGTTTAAGGGTCACCGGTAACATATACACTGGCCAATCACAACCTTATGACCACTTGATACAAGAGTTGCATCAAAAAGTCTGCCTTTACACGGATAATAATGTGCTGTTTTGATTGACACAGTAAGAGAGTTATTCATTTAATAATCTTTTGATTACGGCCGAGGTAGTATGCAGTGGTGAAAAATAGCAATGCAAATTTCTACACTGCAAATTACAACCACAATATTAACAAACTATTCAGTTATTAGCTCTCTGATGATGACAAAATTGAACACTAGCATCTTTGTAAAAAAATTTTGATACAGAATTTGCATTGCATCTCAAGTGATTTTGCAAGTGGTCATAATGTTATGACCTGTCAATGTATCCTACACCCTTCGTGAAAGGAACTTTGCATACTTACCTGATTAATGAAGCAAAATCATTTAATTAAATTTAATAAACATATTTAATCACAGTAAAACACCGGCGGAAAATAAGTTAATGTAACATTATTTAAAAAAAACATTTAGATTCTCACCATCATTTCATTTTCTGCTTTGATTTCCACCCTCTCACATAAGACCAAAAAAATGAACCATTTACAGCTTCTTTTTAAACACCAGGCATAGCCTCCACAAGCATCGCTAGGTTCATCTTTGTAAGAAGCTCTGTCACAGACGGGGGAATAAATGCAAATTTCTGAAATGCAACTTGCTTATTAACATTACATGAGTGTTTCTCGGCTCTAGTGGAGACCAGAACGATGAGAAGGATATCAAAAACGGAGAATATGCGGAAAAAAAGGGGTCACAAAGCTTGGCATATTACAGTATTCATTAGCTGGGTCTGAGAAGACCTCCTTGCCCATTTCCCCACCTAAACATCAACAATCCAACAACCACTGGAAATACAATTTTAACTGCTTTTTTCCCCCCAACAATATGAAAATGTACGGAAGACAAAAGACAGAGGTGGAACAACATTGGTGAAATGTTTAACACAGACATCACACAAAATACAAACATTGATAACACAGCAATATTAATGTTATTTTTTCTTCATAATAATATGGGGGAACCAACAGAATTATCACCCTATTTAGTCATAAAGATGGTGTTGAGGTGTCTACTTATAGTTATGAGATTAAGGTATTTTAGGTTATATTTATATTTTTTCATTGTGATGGTTAAATGTCTTACCTCGAATCGGGGTACCCTCTGGAGGAGACACAAAAATGAAGACACAACAAAGATTTAGTTATAGGTTAGTGGTAGTTATAGTTATGTTTGGTTTAGGGAGTGGATCATTCGAACTGGATTATAACCCTTGTAAGGGTTTAGGAAGAGGGCCTTTTTATAGGAATGCAGAAATGAAATAATCTCTCCCACTGCTGCTATAACAAGGGAATTCTACAGCTGAGGTACTCAATTTTCTATTCCTGACAAGGCCTTACGGTCCATACTAACAGCAAAAACTCAAAGCATCATTGGTGGGTTTTGGCATTTATTTAGTACTGGCTGCAAACATGGGTGATTATGCATTGCTAGGGCATGACCTTACGCCAACATAGTCTGCTCCAGTGTCATAAACCATTTCCAAGCCGAACTACCTTGAGTAGCAGTAATTGGTGTCTCCATAAAATGCTGGGTATCTACATTCCAAACCTACGGAGGCGATAATGTAGTCTGCACTGATCTAGTCCAGACTACCTTCTGGCAACCACATGCTAAATCAAACACCTTGAAGTTGTTTTTTCTTCTATTCTCCTTAAGTGTTATAGATAGACACTTAATCGCTAGCTTCACCACTCCTGCTGGGTCATTTTGTCTCCTGGCTTTTCCCATTGTTTCATTTCTCTTACACTGTGTGCTTGCCTATTCTTTGTTTATTGTAAGTCTATTGTGTTACAAGCTTGACTGCAGGCCAAATATCCCATTAGGGACAATAAAATACCCAGCTTATCTATCCACTCACTGATGGGCTTTTTAAAATGTAGCTGTGAGTTGTTGTTTCGATGTAAAATGCATCCCTTGCAGGCAGAGCCATGAATTGTAGGGGACCGAGATTAACTCAAAACCCCCTCACTCTGGCATGCGCTGCATTAAACTGCTCTTCTGCCCATAGCAAAACTGTTGTCAAACTTGTTTTTAACATATTTCTTACTATAACAATTTTTTTTGCCCTTCAGCTTATCTCTTGTTAGGAACTATGCCTTTTTCAGAGTTCCACTCCCTTCCATTTGCTTTAGTTGAAAAGACACATGGGTACAAAGTGCTCGCTCTTATCTCTTTACAGTAGGAGTTTGACAATGACAAGAAGAAAGCACAGGGGTTGGACTCTTGGGTTGTATGTGATACCAGCAGATAGGAGGCAAGCATTAAGTTAAGTCTAAGATCTGCCTGATTTGTAATGTGTGTCTATATATATATATATATATATATATATATATATATATATATATATATATATATATATATGTCTGTATGTATTAGTGATCCCCTGCCATATATTGCGGTTTGTCATTGATGTTTTGTTTTTTTAATCATTGGGTTTCTTTGATTTTTACAGTACACAGCAAAGTCAGCTATTTTTGCATAGTTTCCCCACTTTAATGCCTAAGATCATCAAATAAATGTAAATGTTATTTAAATATAACCCGTGAATTTAAAATGGTGTTTTAAAATCGTGATTTTATTCATTAAGCAAAAAAAAAAAAACGATTCAAAGTTACCTGGCCCTGTGTGAAAAAGTACTTACCCCCCTTGTTAACTCATGAATTAATTGTGGCTAATCACAATTTTTGGTTAATTTTCACTGATCACACCCAAGCCTGTTTACCGCCAGACCTGTTCAATCAAGGAATCACTTAAACAGAATATGTCCTGACAAAATCAAGTCAGACAAAAGATCTAAAAAGCTTGAACAAAATGACACGATCCAAAGAAATTCAAGAACAGTTGAGAAATAAAGTCTCTCAGTCTGGAAAGGGTTACAAAAGCCATTTCTAAAGCTTTAGGATTCCAGCGAACCATAGGGAGACCCATTTTACCCACATCGAGAAAAGATGGAACAGTGGTGAAACTTCCCAGGAGTGGCCGGCCTACAAAGATTACCACATGTGAACAGCAATGACTCATCCAGGAGACCACAAAGGATATCAGGACAACTTCTAAAGGACTGCAAAACTCCCTTGCCTCAGTTAAAGTCAGTGTTCATGACACAACAATAACGAAGAGACTGGGCAAAAATGGCAACAGCAAGGCAAAAACCACTGCGGACCAAAAAGAACACAAAGGCTCATCTTCCAATCATCCATTTTCTTTACCGCTTATACTCACTTTTGCAAAATAAATAAATAAATAAAACATCTGAATGATTCCCAAGACTTTTGGGCAAATATTACATGGACTGACGAGATGAAAGTTGAGCTTTTTGGAAGGTGTGCGTCTTGCTACATCTGGCGTTAATGCAGCACAGCATTTCAAAAAGAACATCATACCAACAGTCAAAAATGGTGGTGGTAGTGTGATGGTGTTGGGCTGCTTCGCGCCTTCAGGGTCTGGACAACTTGCTGTGATTGATGGAACCATGAATTCTGCTCTTTAACAGAAAATTCTGAAGGAAAATGTTGTCATGAGCTGCCCTGCAGTTCTACTGTTGTAGCCTGGGTGGCGCTTTGCCTAACCCTAACTCTTTCTCTCTCACCCTTTTCCTTAATAAATGAAATCACCATTTAAAAACAGCATTTTAAGTTCAGTTGGGTTATATCTGTCTGATATTTCTATATTTGTTTGATGATGTTTGCCACGTTGTGCCGCAACATGTCGGGCAGCACTGACGTCTACTGTAATTCAGAGCAAGAATAAGATGCCCTTCCAGTGTAATACAGTACCACATTTTTCCGTTTTCATTTTCGTAGTACCCACAGAGCAGACAGAATATATGCCTGTGAGTACTGTTGTATGCTCTGATTGTATGTGTGTGTGCGTGCATGTGTGTGTTAAAGTAGCAGTTGTATGAAAGTTTATACTTATTGTAACATTATGCTTTTTCGCTATTTTCACTAGCCCTTTTATGGGGTTTCACATTATATATTACATTGTACAGTCTAGAACACTTTGCCTCTTAATTGGAGAACCGTGTGAGTGAGAGTGAGAATAGGCACTCAGGAATAGTCACTCAGGAATAATAACATGTTTTAATAATGTTGTGTCTTTGAAGAGGTTTAAATATTTGGGGGAGTAATTAAAATTATATTAAAATGTTTTCATAAAATCTCTATCATTCAAAATGTTCACCTAATACAGATGGGTTTGGAACGTACCCCACACAATAAACAGGGGTTCACTATATTTCATATAAATATAATATATATATATATATATATATATATATATACACACACACACACACACAGAGAGAGAATACACAAAGTCAATTCAAGCAGTAAAAAAGTGGCCTCATGTAATTGATTTTGGCGACTGCTTTAGAAGGCACATAAGGTTAATCACAATACAGAGGACATTAGGGCTCCAAGAGGGTGATATTGTTACGGTGTTAGCATTTTATTAGAGGCTGCAGGAAGCGGTTAACTTATTTGGCTTCAGCAAATATGAAATTTTAGTCAGGAAGTTAAGGATGTTACTCGTTAAAGGTTGGGTGAGGTGAAGGGAACTGTTAGGAAAAGGTTGGGGTCAGGTTATGGTTAATAAAGCAGGTTTGTAGAGATCGCATATGGGCCTACTTACAACCTGACAAAATGGGATGGAGATAGAGAGGAGAAACTGAACAGGTTAAATGATTAAACGTTAAAGGTACTTCAGTTTAAAGCCAGTCGTGATAAATAGATATGTTATTGATCAATGACATCTCTTCTGACTTTCAATAAAAAATGATCAAGTAGGGATTAAAAAAACAAAACAAAACAAAGATCTGACCAGACAGATGGGCCTACAATAACAAATCCACCTGTATTACAGCCATACAAGTTAATGGCCATAAGCCTTCCCCTTTCTAAGCTTTGATCATCTTAATTGACAATGACCTAAATACACCTCAACAAGCGACTGGTATCAGCCGTGGCACTATTTACTCCACTGATCACCCCAGATGTTTCGCTAAATAGCCATCTACATATATTAGAAATATAATTCAAGGCTGTAGTCCAGGTGCTGGCCTGAGATGTTGTCCATCTGTATACAAGGAAGACAGATTGTCCCATTGGTCAATTTTGTCTGACTTGAGTTGACTGTTCATAGGGTGTCTGGTTAACCACCTCATCTCCCTCAGATGTTCTGGATATTAAGATACCAGCAAATATTAATGATCTTGCATATTTCAGAGATTTATCCCAGCATGATTGAATTTACAACAAGGGCTTTTGGGACAGTGATCTTCCACTTTAGAGAACATTAAGTAATTGTGGCCTCCCCTACCATTGAGACATTCAACCTGATAAGGGCAGTGAGAGCATGATGTTTGCAGGCGAAGTACACTGCGAGAAATGACAAGCCCCCTCCATAACACTGGAACTCCTTGGGGGAACCACAAAAAATGATCACTGCCCTGGCAACGCAATGTGGTCGAGAACATCAGACAGCTTTTGTGGAGGGCATCAATCCGGCTCTGTACTTTTAAATTTTCTTTTGTTTTGTTTTGTTGTTGCTGTTGTTTTCTGTGACTTTCTAAATTGTATTTCAAAACCAAGTAGTGAGGATGTCATTAATTTACTCCAGCAGGAGGCTGAGTATGTTTGCCAACCAGAATTCTGGTCTCCCAACATATCCCCTACCTCGATTGTCTTCCCCTGAACACTATTTTTACCATGACAAATTGAAATCAAGGATTTAACCAGCAAGGCTTTAGGTTTTGCCTGCAGCTAACAAGTAAACAGATAAACTGCAATAGAGGCTGTTTTGAAAAGCATTGTTCACAATGTCATATAAAAAGTAGAGCACTGCTATTAGTAAACTCGTTATTAGGATAAAGTCAAAAACCGTCCTCTTGATAGGACTCATGATTTTCCAAACCTTATCAGTACTTTCAACTGCTCAACATTCTCAAACCTTTTTGGCCAGTACTGTTGAGAAAAATGAGTTTCCACTATATGAATGTGTGAGCACAAAAAGTGGGGACTAAATTTATCCCTCCAGAATACAAAAATCACAACTTGTGTATCCACATGTAATATGGCTAGTGTCTTGCAACAACAAGGTAGAGGATTTGGTAAGTCTAAAATTTGGACCATGTGATCAGCAAAAGTAAATCAGCCACAGCCTTTCTATAGGTTAACCTTGTTAAAGAAACTTATACAGTAGTTAAATTATGTCACTTTCCTTAAGATGGAATACTATATTCGATTTAACAGGAAAATCAAAAATTCCTTCAAAAACTTTAACATAATGGTATTGCTTGAAGTTGGTGGTGGTAGGAATAACTAAACAAGTGGAGGAAAAGGGGTAAGGAACAGGTGGGAGCAAGGGACGCATGCATATTGGACAAGAATTTAAATATGCCATCTGCTTGAAGGAGAGTGGATGAGCTTACTTGACTCAGATGAACACTTACCAAAGGTTTCTGAAAATCACAAAGCAAGATGAAAGTATATAGAAGAAAGAGGAAGAACAACATAGGTGATTTTAGGGTGAGGTTCCAGGTAACTGCCACTTAAGAATAATTTTAAAGTGCAGAAGTTTTATCTTGGGTAGTGTCGTAATTTCCAAATATTTTTGTTACTAAGTATTATAATTTAAAAGGTCCCAAAGTGATTATTAACAAATTAAGTATATTTTTTTCTGTATTCTACAATTGTGATCAGTACTAATTGATGTGTCTGTTGGAAGGCATTTTAAGTTTTAAGTTAAATGTAAGAGGACTTTTTATCTTTAGTTACCACATACTTTGGTCTTAAATTGAATGTGTAGAACAACCTGCAGTCTGCATTGTGACATGTCTTAGTTTCACACACAATTATAGACAAAGCACACAGAGGAAAAAAAAAATCCTTCAATTAGACAAGACATACAAATGCTATTGAAGGAGAATCACAAGAATGGTGATAGAGAAGTTACATCAGATAGCAGACAGCAACACTGACAGTGGTTTAAACACGGAGAGAAGTGTTGACAATTAAGCCAAGTAAACAAGCATTGATATTTATCATTTTAAAGTTTTTCTTAAAAAACACAAATAGTGTAACTGTATGAATAGTATGTTACTATATGTAAATATGTTTTCATCCATGTGTAGCCATACAATTACTCAATTCAAAACAATATATCCGCATGACATTAGTAACCCAGTCAATGAAATTATGTAGAACTAAATGAATTCATAATAAAATATAATTCCTTTGTAAAATATATTGTAATCTATTAATTCAATGGTTGTACTCACCAAGACTTGCAATAACTTCTCAAAGGTTATGGTTAGAGCTAATGAGCACACATCCCTACACACAGCACAATTTGAAATCATAAAAACTTACTTATTACTACTTAAAGAGAAATGTTTCATAGGGTAACTAATTGTAGTCAATAGAATTGATTGCACTAATGCTAAATAGTGGTGAGAAACAATGACTATATCAAGAACTTCAATTTACTGATGTCGTTAGAAGCCTAAATATTGTAAGAGCAGATGGTGTGGACAGAAAAAAAAGTGTACACAAATTTTGTAACTCCTTTTTCATGAGACTATGTGTTCTCAGACTTAAGTCGGAGCACTCGATTGCAAGTTCCCTCTCTGAAGCTACATAACACCCTGATACATCAATCGATTCACCTGACTTCTAAAAACAAACAAAAAAACAAAGACAAACAAACAGAATATTCTTACTACATTTCTCTGCATCACCCAGGCTCCTGTTCACACATACAGAAACGCTACATAGAAATTTAGGTGTAAAAATGGAAAGTAAAAGTGCATCAACATTTAAAATATGTGAACTATCCTAAATTAAAACCGTGTTTAGGAGCTGTCAATTGATTTTACATGGCTTGGCATAAATAATGAGATGAACAATCAATTATTTTGAGTCTACTCCACATGAGAGCCAAAAATGGAACACGGACTCAATTGCAAGACGATTTAGTAACGTCCACCCTGATTTACATTTGCAGTAACAGATCACATAAGAGTAATTGGATTTTTCCAATGATGACAAATCATTGACCTAAAATATCTACTCCTGGTCGCCCACGGCCACTTCAGAGTTTGCACTTAATTAGACTTTGCTTTAGTGGGCCTCTCAGTGGGGTTTAATCAATGGGAACAAGATGCAAACATATCCACCACTGAGTTGTCCCAGTACAACTTTAATGTGGCTTTCACTGACTATGACATCCTGTACTTCTGAGGTGGTACTAATTATTTGACCTCATTCATTCTTTAATAGACTGAGCTTTCAATACATTCTGTATACTGTATAATGAGCCATGCTTATAAAGTCTGTTTCATACATTACAGGCATCACCAAAAGTATTTTCTTAACCATAAGACAACATTTCAGTCTATTGTTAAACCAACTTTGGAAGTTAAAAAAAAAAAAAAAAAAAAGTTATGTTGGCAGTAGGAGAACTAATATTAACATTCATAGCCTTTCCTTACCTGAGCGTAGCTGTTTGATTCGCCCATTACTTGCACTAGGGTCAATGGGCAGGAAGTCTTTATACCAGGTGATTTCTGGGTCAGGATTACCACTGGCTGCACAGAGCATCGTTGCTGTCCGAGTGCGCTCCACTACTTTCAATTGAGGGCCCATGTCAATGTGAGGGAAGCCAGGAGGAAGTAGGTCCTCTGTACAATGAAGAGGGACATCATGATCATCATCATCATCATCATCATCACAGATACACACAGAAAGCATTGCAGCAAGTTTTATTTTAAATACAGTTACATTTTACAATTTCTAGTGTTAAAAAGGACACTACAAGATGTATTTGAAAGACACAGTGACATTTTGAACTAAAAGAAAACTACATACAGTAAGTATACAATTTATGGTGAGAATCATAGAGATAAATAAAGTCAAACTGGAGCCTAACCCAGATTACTTCGGCCGAAAGGCCCACAAATGGTTGCTTGTCAGTCACAGAGCACACTATGTAACTATACACCGTAAGCCATTTCAGTCCGACCTTTGCAAAAATACATTCTTAGATATAGTAAGGGAGATTTTGTTTTGTCAGAAAATTAGCTAACATAAGCTCTAAGTTTTGGATACCCTATCCAATACTCTCGGGGAAACATTGTCACCTTTGTGATACTGAGAATAGCTACATCCTGTGAAAACCTTTGTAAATGTCAACACGAGATCTGACAAGGACACAATGTAACGCACGAAAAAAAGCCATGCAAAACAGTGATTACTGAATCAAATGACAGTTATATGAAAGGTCAATGAAAAATATTTTAAAATACTTGCATTCAATATCTCAGTGTTCATTCTGACATAAAAGGTGAAAGACTTGTGTTCATGGGTAAGATCTCACACTTACCTCATTCATCACATACAAGAGTTATGGCACTCAGCAGGTTTATTTTCAATCTTTATCCCTCCAGCTGATAATCATGCATGATTGGGCAATTACTTCACTATTAACGGATGAGAGAGTGTAGTATTCTCCATGAAAACTACAAGGTCTGAATGACTACAGGCCTGTCACCCTGACATCTGTGGTCATGAAGTCCTTTGAACGTCTTGTGGTGGACCACCTCAAGAGCGTCACAGGTCCCCTGCTTGACCCCCTGCAGTTTCCCTACCGAACAAACAGGTCTGCGGATGATGCAGTCAACATGGGATTGCACTTCATCCTAGATCACCTCGACAGTGCAGGGACCTACGCGAGGATCCTGTTCGTGGACTTCAGGTCAGCGTTCCCTCCACATCCCGGTCACCGGCTCCTTCCCTCAGGTCGGCGCTACCGATCAATGCAAACTAGAACTAGCAGACATTCCAACAGCTTCTTCCCTCTTGCAATCAACGTCTTAAACAGCTAACTTACAATTCCATTGCAACATGCTGCCAATTTCTTTTGTCTGAGTTTGTTGTCACATTTTTGTCGGGCCAATTATATACTACTCGTGCACTCACTGTAGTAGTCTCGCCACGCTGCACTATTTGCATATCTGTTGTTGACCAATACTGGCCACTCATGCCAGAGTAGCACCTGCCCCATTTGCACACTGATTGAGGAGTATCTGCAACATTTGCACAATCAACAATTTCCCAGATTATCGCACTAGTCGTCACTTTAAACTGCATACACTCCTTGAAGTCTCGGCGCCCTTTGCACAATGGTCATTGCACCGGACTATTGCGAGATTAGTCATTCGAACTGTTCTAAGTGCTAGAGGACTCTGCATCTTTTTGGCACAATTGTCAAAAAAAAAAAAATGTAATTAAGAAATTTTACCAGCATTACCAGATAACTAGCAACCCTTTATTGCTCAGTGACTGTTTTTCTCAATGTCTTTATGTCTCAAAAGTGTTCTCTGTCAATTGACTGTCTGTTGTCGTACTAAAGCAGCTCCAACTACCGTAGACAAATTCCTTGTGTGTTTTTTGGACATACTTGGCAAATAAAGATGATTCTGATTCTGATGGTCATTGTCCTCCTTTTGCTGGCACGCTGGGAAAATTAGTCCCATGGGTCAAAACGCCTGACCTCCTGGAGCCAAAGTAGTGACTCATTCTTATATTATTAGACCTGCGGGGGTAAGTGCCCAGAGCTGCAATATGCATCAGAAGCTCAAGGCCACATCACAGCTCCGAGAATGACTGACTAAGATGCTGGCCAGTGACACATAGGTCACTGCTCATTTACAGAGCCAGTGACCTCATGTGACATTGTAGACATCATGGTAGCTTCGGCACCCAGAAAGCACTATATTCGAGGGAAATGAGGACAGTAAGTTGGGTCAGAGGTGTAAAATGACATAAACCATGGTGCAAGTGGCAAATCCCCGTCAGCCCCTGTGGGGACCCCAGTTCAAGCCTGGCTCAGACCATCCACACCAACATCAGTGGCCCATCAGCACACTCGCAGCCGACTGAGGTACACTCTGAAGCGGCCAGGCGAGCGTGATGCACCAGCCGCTTTCTGGTCCTCCTCCAGGCTCCCGTGTGTGCAAAATGCAAACACTCTTGAGGTGTGCGCTGAGTGGGTAAATGACGACGTCACTGCGGATTTACGTCAAGACAAAGCATGCGCAGATAGAATGCAGTCTGACAAATTACAAGTTGCTGTTTACATGACAAAAAAATTACTTCTGATCAGTTTGCAGAAAAGAATATTCTACGGCTGTGAAACCGAAAGAAATTCTATTCGGCTTCAGACTGTTTGTTCTGATTGAGGTGTTTATATGGAGCATTTCAATCGGTTTGGGGTTTTAACCCGATTCTAATCAGAATATTATGCTCAATGTAAACCAGGCTTGTCAAGCTGCTTTTCCACACCCCAGTTCTGGCTAGGTTCCATTCATTTCAGTTTGGGGTAGTTGATTTTCCCTTCTAAAGCACCACCTTAGTGGTCGCATGAAACTCATTGAACGCATCAGTCGGAACGAGACATGCTAACAAACAACGACAAAGGAGGAGAATGAGGGTCTCCAATATTTACTTTTGGCATGTGACTGCTGGCCAGGCAAAGCTGATAAATATTATTTGAGAAGAATCAGAGAGCAGAAAGAAAATGGACTATTGCAGCTAAGTAAACATGAGTAGAATACTACAGCTCCCAGAGTGAAGGTACACCAACATGCTAAGCTAATGTTAGAACGTGTGTTTATTTCATTGTCAATTCTTAGATATTACCATAACGTGGCTGAGACAAATCTGTTCCACCAAAGAGTGATCAGCAGCGGTTTATGTTGCTCATAGGTATTGGCTCTGAACGTTCGAAACTATAAGTGACAATATTAGTAATACCTTCTATCACCTACTTTTGCTTGCGTCAATTGCGAGTAAAGCTTGCTGAGCCAAGGTAGCCGTGTGTGCTGTATAGGGCTGCCACGATTAATCAATTAGCCACGACGTTGACGATCAATATCGTCGACAAATGTTGTTTATTTTTATTTTTAAGCTTTGTTTTTCTGTCAAAAGTGCCTGAATCCTCTCAATGCTCACAGCGCTGCCTGTTGTCTGCCTGTGGCGTGATGCACATGCACAGTAGTGGTCTTACGGGTCAGCAGTGCCGTATGTGCGTTAGGAACAGCACACGGAAGTTGAAGTATTTAAGCCCAAATACCGAAGAGGAATGCGATGCAAAACCTGGGAGACTGAACGTGCCTTTCGTGGCAGCACGAGAGTGATACACAGGCATCTAAAAAGGAAGTACGTTGTGGCTGATTCAATTTGTGACGAAGAGGCACTGTCATTTTGGTAAGCTGTTAGCTTGGCTGGTTAGTTGCTAATATTAGCATCAATGGCTGTGCGCTAATTGCGCAACGCTGTAAACGTTAACATTAGTTTAAGACTAATGATGGCAATGTCTCTAGCCTTAGCACACAGGTTATGTGTTTGATATAACATTATAATCCCATATATAAATAGGAGATCGACACACGATAGTAGGCTGGCTGAGCGACCTGCCTACGGTGCGGCCATGTTAGCAAGGGGAACGTTTCTATCAAAGGCAACGCATGTACATTAAAAATGAATCAGAACTTGCTCATTTCTCCATCGAATTTCATGTTTACGTTTTTGTTAATGTCAAAGCATGTGCTATTAATACAGAACATTTGACAAAAGTGTTGCCTATGAAAGGTTATTCCCAATTCCCTTGTTGTGATCAACAGTCAACTATCTAAACTTAACTAAACAGTTAAAAATGTTAAATGGCAGAGTAGCGCATTTATTTTATTTTGCACTATCATATAGTATATAACCATGTCAGGAATGCTGGTAAAAGCTGCAAAGTTTATTTTATGTTAAATACACTATATAATCGGTGACTAATCGACTATCAAAATTATCGTTTGTTGCAGTCGTAGTATAGTGTAAGAGAGCACGTACTGTAAAAGTTCATGTTAATGTTGGTTAATTTTGTGTCATTTCAAATTAAATGGCTTTGAACAGACTAACGATTGAGCCAATCAATAAATGTGAACATATATACAAAAGGAGCACACAAAAAATTCACTGACTGACTGGAGCAGAAAGTTATAATATATTCACTTGCTCAATTCAAAAGTTAAGGACATTTGGGAAAAAAGAAGGCAGAGTCTCACAATGACGTCAGATCTGGTTACCTTCAACTCCAGCTGGCATCAGCAGAGCATGATGAATATTTCACTGTTGGTTCGAAAATATACAGGCATTTACACCGTTTTAGGCTCTCGTGCGGTATCCTCTCCATTGATTATTAATGATCACTGCTGTATAATCTTTTTATATCGAGTCGCCCTGAAGCTTAGAAAGCAATTGCAAACTACATTTGGCTACAGAAACGTCAGGACAAGAGAGTGCAATATGTTCTCACAAAATCCCTCTTCTGTATGTCATCAATGATCTATGTTAATCTATGTGCGGCACTTTCATTCCCTTCTAGCAAGGTCTGTCTGTTGGAGAAGGATTATTGCGTCGGTCTGGGCTTTTCCTTGTGTCTACCATTTGATATACTGGATGCTTATGAGGCCTATCTGGTCTTTGTTTGCCTTAAACCAACCTACATGATATGAAAACTGTAAATCAGAGTAGAGACAACCCGTAGTTAAACTGTTGAAAACAGCCACCGAAGTAGTGGCTTTGACACTAATAAAATTAGGAAAATTACAGAAGGTTTTAGTTGTAGCTCTGGAAAAGAAAGGTGAGAAAGCAAGTCTCCCAAAACAGCAGTAAAATTATTCCATCTTTACAGCTGCACCGACCTGATGCACTTCGGGCAGCTTTTCCTGCATGCTGGTTGTTACATCCCCAGGAATAGAGTCAGATAGCATCTTTCCTCTCACACTTACAGGCTCTGTCGATAAAGGCAGCTATGCAAAAATAAACAGATCACTCATCGATGGAGTGTGCTACTTCTGGGTTATTCAGCCTGACTGTGAAGGGAAGAAGGAAGCCAATGATATAGGGTGAGCTTACCCTAGCAATTCCCAAAGGCCCGCTCCAGCGTAACAGTCTCACGATTGAATTTCTTTTCTGATGTGTACTTTTTGTGATGACGAATCTTTACAGGCCAAATAGAATCAATGGAAGTGCACTATCCATCAATGACAAGGCATTGTTTATTTTCCCAGGAGCAGCCTTTACCACTTAGGCCAATAATCATTAGACTTCAGCTCGGGGGAGTGTCCACCTGCTGAGCTTATACATTCAATTATGCAACATGTTTTTGAAACACATTCCAGTTGTTTCTTCTGCAAAAGGCCCTTTTAATAATGAATTAAGCAGAGGCATGCATTCTGAATCCCTTACGAGTGTAAATGTAGTTAAGTATACTGGCAGATGATACATGTCAAGTTCAAGCAACAGCTCTCCAATTCTCCTAACTTCACTTGCCTTTAGGTTTATTTCACTGTCTATAATTTTGCTTTACCATTTAATATCATTCCACAAGAGACAGGTGCAAAGCCTTTAATCAGCCTCTGGATAGTTGAGCCAGTGCTGATAATCTGCATTCATGCCTGCTGTTGCATTCAGTTTGTGGCCTGCTTAAAAGGTCTGTCCTTTACACTCAGTTAACTTTCCTGACTAATCCTCTTCCCTGTGGTTCGCTGGTAGCAAAAAAAAAAAAAAAAAAAGTAATGGTTGCGCAAAAGTCATATAGGGCCAAGCCCCACAAAAAATATGTAAGGCTTAGTATTTTTCTTCATTTTTATCTGCAACCTATAGCTCAGGGATTTCTTTGTCTTTTGTGTACCAAATAAGGTCAAGAATTCACATTGTCTGAACTATCTATTTAGTTATCCAGCTATCTTTAAACATATGTAAATGAATTCATCAGGTGTCAACAACCATGCCTTTAACTCTGAGTTAGCCATGATATCATAGGATGGAGGGAGCAAAACTTGATTTGTGGCCACTGCAGAAAATGCTATGAGGAGAATCACCATCCCCCACACCTATTACTCATTATTTTTTTCACTTACTGAAATGATTTAATTCCATCAGAGGCATAATCAGGTTAACTGATTACCCAGTGCCACAACATGGAGACAGGCTTTGAGCAGATATGAGCATTAATATTGCAAAGGGACGGACGGCTGTGAGATTGACAGAGTGCAAGTCAGAGAGAGATTTTGGCAGCTTTTAGAAATTGCTTTGACAGTTATTTTGTGATATGGCTCGAGCAAAAAATGTATATTTTACAATATTTGTACACACAGATCAAAGCATTTTGTATTGCAGTCCCCTGATTCTCTATTGGTATCCCTGTTGAATTGCTTGCGAGATATACAAAATATAACAAGGGAACAGAGGCACAAAGAGATCTCAGGGACATAGAAAGAATAGTAACACAGGGGAAATCTAATCATAGCGACTCTGGCCCCATCACAGCTCACCCTCTCCAGATACCCATCTCAGCTGAATTATAGTTGTTATACAGCCAACCCTCCACCTTTCCCCACTTTGCACCATTATGAGAGGGATATGTTGCATTGGCATTCTTGACATCAAATGGTATCATTTACTGTACATCCAGGTATTCCCAAAAAATATGCAATACTCTCACACGATGGACGGATCACAGAGTTACACGGTAAACTATTGGTCTGGCAAACATTTTACAATGTTACATCAGCTTTGTTGATCTCTGTGCATTTGGATTGTCTTCACAAAGCTGTTTTGTAAATATTGAACTACAAAGATAAACTACTGAGCAAAATCATTGCAATGTCAACATGGTTGTAAATTGATAAATGGGTGAGAGTGAAATGGGGAAAAAAAACAGCTTATTGGCAAATTTCAAACACCTTCTGCACCACCTCCAATTGTGAAGACAGCATAGACAAGGTCAGGTTAATCACCTGCGAGCCACAAAGATATACATAGGACATGCAAGTCCTCAAGGGTTGGGAAGGTGGTGATAGGAACAAATCGCGGCCTCCAACACAAGTAACAACCAACGGCCGAAGTTTTGTCATATATCATAGCCCAAGTATTAAAAAGAAAATTATGAAAAATAAGCTTTTAAGCCTAAAGGTGAGTAGGCTGAGTACATGGCACATCATTCCCTGTCCACAACAAGAAACTTATGGGAACTATTAAAATGAACAGGGTTTCAAAATGTCCATTGCCTGCTAACTTAAAGGTCCCATTCCATTCATTCATTCGTTCGTTCGTTCGTTTTCCGTACACCTTATCCTCACTAGGGTCGCGGGCGTGCTGGAGCCTATCTCAGCTATCTTCTGGCGAGAGGCGGAGTACACCCTGAACTGGTCGCCAACGAATCACAGGGCACATATAAACAATCATTCACACCTACGGGCAATTTAGAGTCTTCAATTAACCTATCATGCATGTTTGGGGATGTGGGAGGAAACCGGAGTATCCGGAGAAAACCGACGCAGGCAAAGGGAGAACATGCAAACTCCACATAGGTGAGGCCGGATTTGAACCCGGGTTCTTAAAACTGTGAGGCAGATGTGCTAACCAGTCGCCCACCGTGCCGCCGGTCCCCTTCCATATTTTTTTAAAAATAATCTTTTATCAGGTTGGCAAGATCATTTGGGTTGAAAATGCCAAGAATGTCCTTTCAAGCTATTCTAGTTGGCCTTTTACACCTGGCAGTTGAAACGGCCAGATGTCTTATTAATATGCAACCTGTAAATACGCTTTGCTCTTATTGGATCGCTCATCTTCTCAATTTACAGCTTTGTTGTGACTGGTCTTTGGTGATATCACGGCGTTTGTGGGGGCCAAGCGATCAAAGTGACATCGCATTTGGATCTTTCGTCTTACTACAATCTATTAACCATACATTTTCAGTACCGCTTATCCTCACTTGGGTCGTGGGCGTGCTGGAGCCTATTCCAGCTGACTCTGGGCGAGAGGCAGGGTACACCCTGAACTGGTCGCCACTGGATGTGGGATGAAACCGGAGTACCCGGACAAAACGCACGCAGGCGAGGCTGGATTTGTACCCGAGTCCTCAAAACTGTAAGGCAGATGTGCTAACCAATCGTTCCTTCATCCCCATTGAATTCATCACAATTCAAGTAAAAGAGAGGAAGATATTTTTAGAAGCGGGTCCCATTCAGGCAGTTCAACGTACCCGGCTAGTGGCATTTATTTGTTGCGCACATTTTGGCGACAATGATCAACTATTTAATCTACTGTTACATTCAACATTATAAATATACTGTAGTTAAGAATTGTAAACCACTTGCTTTTATATACCTGTACTGTATTTGCATTGCTTGATGGCGTGATGGCAAGCTTGCTCGCTCCAAACCCGGAAATGCACTTTCTGCAGTGTGTGAAATCTTATTTTACGAAGTCATCCTCCACGAAATGTGCCCGAACACGGTACAATTCTGGCTCCGAAATGCTTTGGAATTTCTCCCAAAAGCCATGAATTCCTCAACTCGTTTGAGTTTGGCAGGTGACGTAAAGTTGAAGCTTCGCACAGGACCCAGCCACGTTGTCACTCAGCCATTTTTCCTAAATAGGCGTGTAGCAAACACCAAGTGGGCAGGTATGTGAATATTGATTGACGAACCTACTTTATGATGACAGCATTTTCAAATCCACCCGTTTTCCAACTTGTTCGGTGTTCAAAGGCCATTCATTCATTCATTGCGTTCAATCGACTGCATAGATGTCAAACTTCAAACTGTCAAACAAATCAGAGCACAGACTCTTTTTGGTATGTCATGGGTGTCATGGTTTATTTTAATGGAAGGAGACCATTAAGTCACAGTATAGTGATAGATTCCATGAATCACATGTCGAATATATATTTAGAACATAATTTTCAAAAAGCTTAGGAGGACTCGATAGATGCAAAATACTTGCAAGACAAATATTATATCATATGAAACATACTGTTTCAATTAGATATGGTATTAGCGCATCTTGTATGATGCATGCATGTATCTTGGTAGTGTTAGTTCCTCCAACAGGCTTGGGGTAAATGTCTGCCATTGGAAATAACTAGTGGAAAAAATAGAAGCAAAATGGGTTGAATGTTTAAATGGGTGGAATTTTATGAATTATGTGTCATGTGTGTATGATGTAGGAACAAAGAAAACTCAAATCACAACCAATCTATTTGTAGAAGGTAATGACTATGTAAAAAACAGAAAACAGGAGATTATTATTTTTTTTTTTAAGGTCTTTCTGGCTCTCTTTATCTATCCTGTCAGGCTCCTGAGGCAACTAGGCCAAGACAGGCACACTCCAGGAGGGACAGGAGACGAGGCCGGGGTCATTACAGGAAGTGCTGCACCGTACAGAAACATCAACCAGTCAGGTCTGGTTTAGTGGTGGGTGGTTTGAGTGTGCGCTTCAGGAGGGCGGCAGTGAGTGAATCATGTGTCATCCCCCACCCAGTATGTGTGATTATGGTGCTCCACATGCCTTTTTCAAATGTAAACTTCTTCTGTTGTTTTATATTTTATAAGTGGAAGTTGAAAGAGTAATTAAAAACAGATACATGTAATTTCCCTAAAGCAAAACAGTGGTAGATTATAACATTCTGCTAGTATTGGACACATGTAAATGTACATTTTGTAACTGTAACATACAGTATGTTGTGGAAATCACAAGGAACATTTCCCTACAAAGTAACTTTTTGTGAGCTTAATTTAAAAAAGATTTAAAGTAACAGATATACAGTAGAATCTAAAATGTAAATGTGTAAAGACACAAACAAATGTCAAATTGATTTGTTGAAAAATGCATTCAAGATTTACGCTCACAAGGCTTTTATGTCCTAGCAGCTTGGGTTTTACCAACATCGTACTTTTTAAGTTTAAATGGTCCAAGGTTCTACTAAAAATTTGATTTTTCTCTTTCTTTCTGTTTCTTAAGTTTCTTGTGTAGACAGTGTTGTTAAAAGACACTGAAGAACAAAAACACATAAACACAGTAATTAACCGCAACTACTTGCCATTACAAAGTGTGTTTTAATACTCTCAGGTTATATTTGGGTTGATAATTTGAGAAATGGGAGTAATGTGTCCCTTCAGGTCACAGTAAATTATCTTCAGTGCAACACCAAGCAACTACAAACCTGTATTGCACTATTGATGTGAAACAGGTAACCACCCTTCATGGTCCGGCACTCGATCCCACGCTACCACCATCCCCTGTTTTGAGAGTGGAAACCACTAACTGCTAGCACAGCAGCAGCTGACATGTGTTACAGATGTATAAATGAGACGTAAATGCACGTGTCCACTGTTTTTGAAAAGATGCGTTTTCGGTGTTCACACAGGAATAATAATGCAAATATATTTAAGAACCTCCACTTCAGAGCCCCATGTTTGCATGCTAGTTTTTTCTAACTTCAAAATGTGATTTGCAACATTATTAGTTGGGCATGGGCCAACCCAATGGGCGATGTATCACTACTACAATAATATTCACAGTAAATTCATCCATAATCTATAAAAATTATACTGTGTACAAATGTAAGCATTTCCCAGTCAGAAAATGTACACACAAAGGCAAAATGGGTCAATAATTTAATTGACTGTGTCATTTCACATTTTTACACACAACTTAATTTCTGAGTTTATTTGTTCTACTTTCTTTGTATGTATGGATTACTTGGGTTCTTCCCAACATCTGGTGAAATTTTCAGGTCCATAGCACCTTTTGTCGTATATTTAGTGAGAAAAATGTTAAATACTTATTTCAGCTGCTGTCGATAATAAATAAATATATATATATATATATATATATATATATATATATATATAAAATCCATCCATTTTCAACACCGCTTATCCTGGTTAGGGTCGCGGGGCACTGGAGCCTATCCCAGCTGACTTCGGGCGAAAGGCGGAGTACACCCTGGACTGGTCGCCAGTCAGTCGCAGTATATGTATAATATGAAATTATATTGTAATAACATAATATAATATTTAATTATATTAAAATATATTTTAATTTGTTCAAAGTGATTGCTAATTATAAAGTATTTTCGTAATTAAGAAATACGATTCATAAAATGTGGAGTCAGAAAATTAGCACTGAAATTATACCAGACCTTGAGTTCAAACAGTTGTGCCCAGAGGTTCGACATCGCAATCTCTGTGGGGAACAACTTCAGTCACCTGGGCTGGTAGCTCATTTATATGTCGAAGAAAAAAAAGATAGATACCCAACCTCTTCTTTATGCATGAGATGGGCCACTCCAAAGGTCATCACTCGCACAGATTCTAATCATCAGAAACCACTTTCCACTTTCCAACTTTCCAATATCTTTGCTGAGGTGAGGTAAAAATATTAGATTTAGATTAGATTTCAACACATTATTGTGAACATGGGCCTAATAGCTACTTTTTCTACTAACACTCCTACTACTGCTAGTAATACAAATAATAATAATGATAATAATAATAATAATAATAATATTACTGACGGTGTAGTGGTACATTTGCCTGACTTCGCTGCAGGTAGCGTGGGTTCAGTTCCCACTCAGTGACGGTGTGAATGTGAGTGCGAGTGGGTGTCCGTGTCTACAGTATATGTGCCCTGTGACTGACTGTCGACCAGTTCAGGGTCTAATCTGCCTTTCGCCCGAAGTCGGCTGGGATAGGCCCCAGCACCCCGCGACCTTGAACAGGCTAAACCGTATTGAGAATGGATTGATGAATGGGTAATAATATCCATCCATTTTCCGTACCGTAGGTGTGCTGGAGCTGACTCTGGGCGAGAGCCGGTGTGCATCCTGAACTGGTCTGGTCGCCAGCCAATGGCAGGGCACATATAAACAAACAATCATTCGGATGCACATGCACACCTACGGGCAATTTAGAGTCTTCAAATAACCTACCTTGCATGTTTTTGGGATGTGAGCAAAAACCCGGAGTACACAGAGAAAATCCACGCAGGCACAGGGAGAACATGCAAACTCCACACAGGCGAGGCCGGATTTGAACTCCGGTCCTCAGAACTGTGAGGGAGGTGTGCTAACCAGTCATCCAGTGTTCCACCTAATAATAATAATAATAACGACAATTGTCATATAAAGGCACTGGGTATTCTTAGCAAAACAGCATGCAATGGATTTGCTGCAATATTGCCAGTATTCAGACAGTAGACATAGTACATACTTCTCAGAATTGTCAAAAGTATGTATCATTGAAAAATATTTGTATTAAAAAATGAATTGAAACTATGTTCAGTCATTCAAGGTGCCGACATGTTGAGTTGTTTACAACACTGCTGAAACACTAATTGGACGAAGGGGATATGTCGCGTTCTGCCAAAAAAACGCAGTACGCAATTTCAAATGGAATTGCAGTTTGCAGCACATTTTAAAGAGGTAGATATTGCAGCTCGACACAAAAAAAAACTGACATGACAGCTGTAGACTGGCATGGTAATATCATCTTTTTTTTTAATTTGACATTTATCACGTTAGGGAAAAGTGCTTTTCAAATGTAAATGTTTACTTTGCTTAGAGGAAAGAATAAGAATCCCCTTCCACAAAAGGGTTGCCAAAATAATCTAATCATTTAACAATAATCTTAAACCTATCTCAAAAATACTGTACCTCTCTTAGTTCAGTCCCCAGATAAATGATCCATTTATCTGGACTTTCCAGCCAATGACAAACCAATCAAATAACCTGTACTGCCTCTTCTACAACTCACTCTCTACCTCCTCTTCTCTTCGTCATTATCTTTTTTCCCCTGTTCCTTTCCCCCCCCCCCTCTACCACAGGGGCTTTTTATTGGCTCTGGCTAGATGTACGGGTCACCAGGGTTACTCTGCTTGAGCAGGAATTATATAAAATTGATGACGAAAGCTCAGAAGTCAGCCACCTTGTTTTAGGGTCTCCCTTCACTTATCTTGCTCTATTGGTACTGCCTTTTCATTCACTCCATCCTCTGCCTGTCTTCCTTCCACCCAGCTTATGTCTCCATTGTTAGCTTCCAATCACACATGACTACAGCATTACAGGTGCCATAAACTCTCATCTGCAGTATAAGTCATATAGCAAAGATAACTATGAATACATGAGTTAATGCTATTTTGGCAGTATGTATGAAAAACAAAGTATGAGGAAGAACCAAAGGGTAACCATATCTCTGCATAATACTGTATATTTCAGTGATAGGCCTGTGCGAGATACCAATGTGCAAAGAAGTACATGCACTTTACAATGTAATATTATAAATAATGAATACAAACACACAAATACGCATACTGTACCAATCTAACCAAAACTGCACTGCTTGGTGAAAACTGCTAAACTGAGCAGTAATCACTTTTGTCTTCTGAATGCATAAATAATGCATCCCTTACACACCAGTTCCAATTAGTATGATTTGATACTCATAACTGCATAGTTTATAACAGCACGAGTGCTCTTTGAAGGCAAATAGACTAGAAATGGCAATAACGCCATCCAATTCAAGGTAATAGCTAAAACATATATATATCACACTTTGTTGATTGAGGCAAATAACACACTCTATGGTATATTTATGGTAAGTGCATTTTGTACTTATGTACTTATTTTACATTATTATATATTAACTAACAGGCACTAAGAGTCAGCATTCTGTTGCAGCAGCTCCGACTCTTTCTCTTATTTCTTTGTGTCTTTCTCTTTCATTGTATTTTTTTCCACATTTAGTTTTTCTTCGTCCAAGTCAAGTTGTATTGTTAGAGCATATCAGACTAACCCTACAACCACAAGGAGCTACTGCCTTGCCCCTAACATGGAGATGGCAGGCATCCTCTAAGCGAAGAATGCATCTCAAAGCAAATATGGAGAGGGACAAGGGTCAATGCTAAAGTGAAGTAAAGCAAGAGAGGGGCTGAATGAATTGAAAGGACATATCAACTGTTCCTTATATTGATCATTATGAGGAATGTGAGGTAACTGTAAAACAAAACTGACAAAATAACGGCTGTTAGAAAACTTCAATTGTTTGTTTACATTCAACCATCAACTGCTACAGCCAAAGCAAGTGACCTCATGCACACTGTGATCGCGAGATTACAATTTCAGGATCCCTGGCGCCCTCATACTGGTCAGCGAACAGTTCAATAATGTTCCTCTCGCTCACCGACAAACAAGTTTACACAACATGTACATTGTGCATGGAGAGGGAATAAAATTCTGGACCTCCTGTATGTCAATTGTGAGGGAAGAATACGGCTCTTCTCTGGCTCCTCTGGGGTATCACAACTTTGAAAACCTTGAGGCCACCAACAGGACGCTTGTGGAACAGCAGGCGGCCAACAAAAGGATTGTGACTGGTCTGAAGACACAGAGGAGGCGCTGCAGGAGTGCCTCGATGTCACCTTTCGATGTTTTCACAGATGATTTTCTTATTAAAGAAATAATATTTTATTATTATTGTTGTCACAGATTTTTATTTGTTTTATTTGAATTCCCCTTTTGTTAACCAAAAAGGGATACCTTATGTTATTCCAATGATACTCAAAAGAGCTTCCAGATACTCCCACTCTTTCACCCACTGGTGGGCTTCGCCCCACACTGTGCTTGGCTCAAACTCCTATTGTTGAATTTTTATCCCACCGGGCCTGATCCCTGTCACCACGGCAGCGTCAAGCTGCACAGAGCACAATCAAAGAGTCAGGAAGTCAAATACTGTACATGGACAGCATTAATATTTTTGGAGAATATATTTTGCAGAAAAACTACCCCACAGACTTGTGACTGCAGACCACATCACATTACATAAAGGACCGTAATCAGCTATTTAATTTATTTCTTCTTTTTCTTTTTAAATATCATTTTATTAGAAAGAAGGAATAGGTTGATTGAAGACTCTAAATTTCCCGTAGGTGTGAATGTGTGCGCAAATTGTTGTTTGCTTATATGTGCTGCCGACCAATTCAGGGTGTACCCTGCCTCTCACCCGAAGATGGCTGGGATAGGCTCCAGCACGCCCGCGACCCGAGTGAGGATAAAGCGGTACGGAAGATGGATGGATGGATGGATGGATGGAAAGGAAGAAATCATTTCCATTTACATTGTACTACATACATTATTTAAAACTGCATATTTCTCTTCTGAAATACTCCATATTGAATTTTTCGAAAATTAACTTGTGGAAAACAAAAACACCGAGCATACTACCTTTATCATTCTGACTTCATAAAAAGAGAAAACGGCAACACCAATTGCACTTTGGTAAAAGTTTTCTCTTTCGTCTCAGAGGGAAAATGAAAGCATTTCCAAAATGTATTGTAAATCTTGTGACCAATGTTAATCTTGTTTTCAATGATTGGTGATTCTACCTTTAACCATTTTCTTGTGATGGACTTCTTATTTTTTCATCTCAAAAGCATTTTACTCATTTTTTTAACATTTACATTCTAAATCTCCTACTAATACACACATTCAAATTTGGTTTGAAAGGAATATTTACACCATACACATTATATAAATGTGTGTGGCTCCCTGTCCAGTATGGTCAATTACTTGACAAAGCTAGAGTGGTTGGCTCCATTAGTCCCACAAAGTCTTCAACACAAGTTTCCGTTGCCTTGATGTCTTTTCTTGGATGGGTGAAATAAAAATATCTCACTACGTTTTTCTACCATGACCCCCGGCATGTATTTGACCCTACTGAGAGCCATTGCAGTCGGCATATTTTCAACATATTTCCTTCTTGTTTCCCCATTTCCGCTTAACTATCTATAAAAATCGTCTCTTTTCAAACTGTGCGTCTTTTGTAGAGTTTCAAAACCGTACGAAGCCCCCTTATGGACAAATGGGTGATATGTTGTCAGAACTTTTGAGATCCATCATTTAAATCTACCGTCATTTTTATTTGGGGAGTGTGTGACGTAGGCATACAACCTCAGAATCCTAAAAAAAAAGTCTTATTCCACCTCTGGAAGTCAGTCACTTTAATTATATCATCGCATTGTGGTACATCAGGCAAACTTATTCTTCAGTGCCTCTGTAAACACAAATGCATGCACACAAAAATAAACATCCATTCTCACCAGCTGTTGGCATGCTTATTTGCACACACTCGGCAAACAATAAACCAGGTCTCTCTCTTTCACTCATGCACACAAATGTGCACGGATGAACACACACACACACACACACCTTTCCCGATGTGCCTTTTTCAGCAATCCAGCACAATGCCCTACAATCTCATTGTTCTCTAAAACAAACATTAAAAAGGTATTCAAACATTCGACACAAGAACACAACATTACTGGCATGACACCATGCAAAAAAAAAACCATACAAGTCAAATTGGGCACTGGAGAATAGTTTTGTAGATTTCACACAAAGAGCAGAATTTCACAGAGTTCCATTATAGTTTACGATGGATTCAATCAAATTTTTACACATATTGCAAGTACGCTATCAGTATCATTTTTAAAAAGCAATACAGCCTACTTACAGTTTGCTATTGACAAATTTGCATATTCCTGTTTTCTTTCTGTGGAAGCTATCCTCAGCAATTGTTGACACCTTTTGCAGTTTTTGTGTCCACTGTACCACCCTAAGAGGCTAAAAGCTGGCAGCAAACCCCGTGCTAATACGAAAGTAGTAATTGGCATTAAGGCAATTGAAATTGAAATTATATATTTTTATTGAGAGACTAAGGTCTTCGTATGTTGTCTGTATGCAGGCCTAAGTTTAGCCTGGGTTGTTAGCAATATGGAGAATCCATGTGTATGTTTTTGTTGTGCTGAACGGCTATTAAAAAGCTTAAGCTAATAAACGACGCTTTTCTTGTTATTGTTTGACAAGTGATATTTTCACGAGTTGTAAAGGCAACATACACGAAAGTGTCCTGGAACTTTCGGGTACTCAAAAAAATAATAATAATAATCTCATCATCTGAAAGTTATTTGATTTTCAGGGTAATGTATTATGATGAGTTTGAAATTATATTAACATTTTTAACAATTAATATAGGCAACTATGAACATTTTAAGGAGAGTGTCCAATTCCTTGCAATTTTTTGCAATTCGAAGAAGGGCTCAGTCCCTATAATTTGGAAATAGCGAGGGTTTACTGCATCTTAAATACCACTTTTGTACTAATTTGTTGCTCAAATAAAAATAAAAAAAGTAACGGTACAATGCCACACAGTAAACTTTCCTCAATCTGCAATGTAGAAAAAGTTTAGCTAAAAAATAAATAAAATAAAGAATCCTTATGAATCCTCTGACACAATAATTTGATTGTCACTTTCCTGCAATTTTTCCTAATTGTTGTAATTTCTCCCGAGTTTCACCATTCAAACGTGTCCCTTAAATGCGTGTCAACTGTCTAACCAATCACATGCATCGCTGCATCACATTCTCAGATCCTGATTTGCTTATTTACAAATAATGTGTGACAAATCTCATTTACCTATAAAAATCACAGCGAAAGAACATGTTCAACAGGTTGTGAATGTTTTGTCTTTGTTAAGTGTTGTGTGGGCATTTCTGCAAAAACATAATGGATATTAATAAAGAAATAGAAAAAGTAAAATGCCTCAAAGATTTACTTGTCTAATATTAGGCAAGAAGGATGTTTGAGGCCAGCAAGGTTAAGGTATGTAGGTAATTACACCAAGCCTAAAGATATCATTAAATAATAAATGTCTGTATGACATTAGCAAAGCAAATTTATTTATATATAGCACATTTCATACACAAGGTAACTCAATGTGCTTTACATGATTAAAAGCATTGAAAAACAAAGAAAAAAGCTTATACAAATTTAAAACAAAGAGAAAAATAAAATAAAAATACAATTAAAACAGCGTACAGTGCAAGAAATATCATATAAAAGTGGAAATGCTCTAAAAAGCATGGGAAAAAAGAAAAAGAAAAAATAAAGTTTTTAACCTGGACTTAAAAACATGCACACTTGCACTAATGTCCCTTCTGTTGGCAACTTATTCCATTTATTTGCACCATAATAGTGAAATGCTGCTTCACCATGTTTCCTTTGGACTCTGTGCGCCACTATTTGACCTGGGTCTGTCGATCTCAGAGCCCTGCTGGGTTTATATCCATTAGCATTTCATTCATGTATTCAGGTCCCAAACTGTTTAGTGATTTATAGACCAGTAGCAGAACTTTAAAATCTATTCTAAAGCTGACTGAAAGCCAGTGTAAAGAATTCAGAAATTATGACAAATTTACTGAGCATTTTAGGTCAAGCTAACAAACACAAACTAATAAGGGTGTAAAACAGAAAAGGTAAAAATACAATATAAATGTATTGTCATTATTAATTTAAAAAATAATGCAAACAATGGAGAAATAAACACCTTTACATTGTGGATTACGGTTTTAACAAAAACAAAGTTTTTTTTTTTTTTTTTTTTCTTAATACAAAAATACAGCTAAAACTGCATGTTCAGTCAGCTCTCAAGAGGACGCCTCGTTTGCTTGTCGGCCCTCCTTCCAATAACTCCCAGAGGACTATATGCACCCAGATGGCCGGTCGGTATCTTGGCTATTCAGCTAAGGTTTTGGAGTAGCAAAGACAGAATCACAGTCAAAGATAATTGCACTTGCCCTCGCCACAGACAGAAAACTACAGGACGGCCAGTTAAACAAATATAATGATATTTTATATATATACACATATATACAGTGGTTATGGAAAGTATTCAGACTCCCTTAAATGTTTCACTCTTTGTTATATTGCAGCCATTTGCTAAAATAATTTAAGCTATTTTTTTCCTCAATGTACACACAGCACCCCATATTGACAGAAAAAAACTGAATTGTTAGAAGTTTTGCTGATTTATTAAAAAAGAAAAACTGAAATATCACACAGCCATAAGTATTCAGACCCTTTGCTGTGACACTCATATATTTAACTCGGGTCCTGTCCATTTCTTCTGATCATCCTTGAGATGGTTCTCCACCTTCATTGGAGTCAAGCTGTGTTTGATTATCCATCCATTCTCTACCGCTTATCCGGGTCGGGTCGCGGGGGCAGTAGCTTCAGCAGGGACGCCCAGACTACCCTCTCCCCAGCCACTTCATCCAGCTCTTCCGGGGGGATCCCGAGGCGTTCCCAGGCCAGCCGAAGGATGTAGTCTCTCCAGCGCGTCCTGGGTCGTCCCCGGGGTCTCCTCCCGGTGGGACATGCCCGGAACACCTCACCAGGGAGGCGTCCGGGAGGCATCCGAATCAGATGCCCCAGCCACCTCATCTGGCTCCTCTCAATGCGGAGGAGTAGCGGCTCTACTCTGAGATCCTCCCGGATGACCGAGCTTCTCACCCTATCTCTAAGGGAGAGCCCGGACACCCTGCGGAGGAAACTCATTTCGGCCGCTTGTATCCGGGATCTTGTTCTTTCGGTCACGACCCACAGCTCATGACCATAGGTGAGGGTAGGAACGAAGATCGACCGGTAAATTGAGAGCTTCGCCTTTCGGCTTAGCTCTTTCTTTACCACAACGGACCGATACAAAGTCCGCATCACTGCAGACGCTGCACCGATCCGCCTGTCGATCTCCCGTTCCATTCTTCCCTCACTCGTGAACAAGACCCCAAGATACTTGAATTCCTCCACTTGGGGCAGGATCTCATCCCCGACCTGGAGATGGCATGCCACCCTTTCCCGACTGAGGACCATGGTCTCAGATTTGGAGGTGCTGATTCTCATCCCAGCCGCTTCACACTCGGCTGCGAACTGCTCCAATGAGAGTTGGAGGTCACGGCTTGATGAAGCCAACAGAACCACATCATCTGCAAAAAGCAGAGATGCAATACTGAGGCCACCAAACCGGACCCCCTCTACGCCTCGGCTGCGCCTAGAAATTCTGTCCATAAAAGTTATGAACAGAATCGGCGACAAAGGGCAGCCTTGGCGGAGTCCAACCCTCACCGGGAACGAGTCCGACTTACTGCCGGATATGCGGACCAAACTCTGACTCCGGTCGTACAGGGACCGAACAGCCCGTGTGTTTGATTATACTAATTGAATTTGATTAGGAAAGCCACACACCTGTCTATATAAGACCTTACAGCTCACAGTGCATGTCAGAGCAAATGAGAATCATGAGGTTAAAGGAACTGCCTGAAGAGCTCAGAGACAGAATTGTGCCAAGGCACAGATCTGGCCAAGGTTACAAAAAACTATTCTGCTGCACTTCAGGTTGCTAAGAGCACAGTGGTCTCCATAATACTTAAATGGAAGACGTTTGGGACGACCAGACCCTTCCTACAGCTGGCCGTCCGGCCAAACTGAGCAGTCGAGGGAGAAGAGCCTTTGTGAGAGATGTAAAGAAGAACCCAAGGATCACTGTGGCTGAGCTCCAGAGATGCAGTCGGGAGTGGGAGAAGGTTCTGGAAAGTCAACCATCACTGCAGCCCTCCACCAGTCGGGGCTTGATGGCAGAGTGGCGCGACGGAAGCCTCTCCTCAGTGCAAGACACACGAAAGCCCGCATGGAGATTGCTAAAAAACTCCTGAAGGACCACAAGATGGTGAGAAATAAGATTCTCTGGTCTGATGAGACCAAGATAGAACATTTTGGCCTTAATTCTAAGCGGTATGTGTGGAGAAAACCAGGCACTGCTCATCACCTGTCCAATACAGTCCCAACAGTGAAGCATGGTGGTGGCAGCATCATGACAGGGAGACTGGTTGCAATCGAAGGAAAGATGAATGCGGCCAAGTACAGGGATATCCTGGACGAAAACCTTCTCCAGAGTGCTCAGGACCTCAGACTGGGCCGAAGGTTCACCTTCCAACAAGACAACGACCCTAAGCACACAGCTAAAATAACGAAGGAGTGGCTTCATAACAACTCCGTGACTGTTCTTGAATGGCCCAGCCAGAGCCCTGACTTAAACCCAATTGAGCATCTCTGGAGAGACCTGAAAATGGCTGTCCACCAACGGTCACCATCCAACCTGGCAGAACTGGAGAGGATCTGCATGGAGAAATGGTAGAGGATGCCCAAATCCAGGTGTTGAAAACTTGTTGCATCATTCCCAAAAAAACTTACGGCTGTATTAGCTCAAAAGAGTGCTTCTACTAAATACTTTCGGCTGTGTGATATTTCAGTTTTTCTTTTTTAATAAATCTACAAACATTTCAACAATTCCGCTTTTTCTGTCAATATGGGGTGCTGTGTGTACATTAATGAGGAAAACAAATTAACTTAAATGATTTTAGCAAATGGCTGCTATATAACAGAGTGAAAAAATTAAGGGTGTCTGAATACCGTATTGTCACGACCATGAGACGCACTTAAAAGTCTTAAATGGACAGCGCGCCTTATAATGGGGTGCGCCTTATGTGTGCACCGAGTTCCAACATCTATAAATGGCTGAGGACGTGGCTGAGGACAGGGGAAGGGTGCGTGAAGGCGGACGCTAAAGCCACGCCCCCAGTAGGGATATAGCGCCAGGTTTTTTTTTTTTGGTTGTTTCTTTTTTACCGCTTGACTGACAGGGAGCATTTCCGAGGTGTACATTGTGAAAAACAACATTGGTTTGGCTAAGGACCCCCGAAATTGTCACCTACGAAAAGACACGCTTATAAAGCACAGTTTAAACTGCAAGCTATCAGTTACGCGGAGGAACATGGGAATCGAGCAGCCGCAAGAAAATTCAAGATCAACGAATCCATGGTTCGCAAGTGGAGGAAGCAGGAAAACGAGCTTCGCCAAGTCAAGAAGACGAAGCTGAGTTTCCGTGGAAAAAAAAGAAATACAAAACACGGAAACAAGGCGAGGTGGATTAATGGATTAATGAGCAAAGAACAGCCGGGAGACTTGACTAAGAAACTCCAACCGCTGGACATACGTGTAAACAGGGCATTCAAAGTGAACTTGCGAGCCGCGTGGAAGCGATGGATGACAGATGGCGAACACAGTTTTACTAAGACAAGGGGGCAGCGCCGGGCGAGTTATGCCACAATTTGTGAATGGATTGTGGATGCTTCGGCTAATGCCGGCAGCATTTCTGAGGAGCCGCACGGCAACGAGACTGACTCCGACAATGACGAGAGGGAACCTGGCGTGTTTGATGGAGAACTTGCCCAGCTGTTCATTTCGGATAAAGAAGATGAGGACTTTGATGGATTTGTGGATGAGGATTGATAAAAAAATAACGTGAGTACATTGTTAAATACTTCAATAAAGTACAACCGAACTCAGTTTTGCTCCCGCTGCCTTTTTAAAAACATTGTTTTAGCGTGCATGCATGCTACCGTATGTTTTAAGCTAGCGTATGTTTTACCACGCCTGCGCCCAATAATACGGTGCGCCTTATGTATGTGTTAAGTACAGAAATGGACCCCATAACTGAGACTGCGCCTTTTAATGCGGTGCGCCTTATGGTCTGTTTAAGATCATCAAACAAATGTAAATATCAGACAAATATAACCCTAGTGACCTCAAAATGTTGTCGGGAAAATAGATAAATAACGCACATTTTCCAGAACATAAAATGGTTATAAAAAACCATCATGTATTTTGTCATACTAGTCCTCAGCATGTGGGAGAGCTGTACATGCATCCTTGTCCTGGCTATTCAGTAAAATATGGCGACTTTAATAATGGACACAATTGTATGACAGTTAAGAATGTTAAAATGTTACTTGAAACATTGCCTCTACAGCAAATAATGTTTTTAGGATGGCTAAAATACACTCTGGAGTGTCTGCCACACACAATGTCACACTCAGATTCTGAGTCTCACTGCTCTACTAAGTGAGTTAGCCAGGCAGGGTGGTGTATGATGATTTTTACGATGCTATGACCATATAAAAAGAATATTATTTGCACAGACCACTGCCTACAAATACCCAGCCAAACCAGCCATCTTAACATCCCAGAACATGGCGACTCGCTTTAATGTCGACGTGTCCCATGCATCTTGTCCTATGTCCCATAATCCGCTTTGCCCTTGTTCCAAGAGCCAATATTCATTGTTTTTCCACCTCACCTATTCCACATTGCCCCCATTTGTCCCCCTTCATCTCCATCCAAGTCCTCATTTTATTTTCCTACTGTTGCTTATCTGGTTTGCTCCCCTTCAGTCTCTTTTCACCTTCTCTCCCTGCCACAAACCTTTCTTTCCTCCATCATTACGTCCCAAGATGTTTCATTTCAGCAGCTTTCTTAATATGGTTGTAATTTTAATTTGTCATCCATCTTTCATAACTAACGTTTTTCTCTATTGTATTTGGATGTGCTAATACTACCTAAAAATAATTAATAAAATATCCATCCATCCATTTTCTGTACCGCTTATCCTCACGAGGGTTCCGGGTGTACTGGAGCCTATCCCAGCTATCTGCGGGCAGGAGGCGGGGTACACCCTGAACTGGTCACCAGCCAATCGCAGGGCACATAAAAACAGACAACCATTCACACTCACATTCACACCTACGGGCAGTCTTCAATCAACCTACCACGTATGTTTTTGGGATGTGGGAGGAAACCGGAGTACCCGGAGAAAACCCACGCAGGCACGGGGAGAACATGCAAACTCCACACAGGCGGGGCCGGGATTTGAACCCCGGTCCTCAGAACTGTGAGGCAGATGTGTTAACCAGTCGGCCACCGTACCACCTTAATAAAATACCTAATGTAATATTATTGGAATTTCCTATTATGCATACATGTTTTTTCTACTTTTGATTTGATCTGCCCTTAAAAGTAGCACCGAACTTATGATATTCAGAATATTTTCTTTGAAGGGTACAACAAAATATAAAGGAGATAGAGACCTCTCAGACAAGGGAACTTAAAGCAACAGGATGTAAAATGGGCTGTTTGCATGTCCCACACAGAGAGGGACAATTGATCCCTTCTCAGATGGAAATTAAAGGGAACAACCACACCCCCAACAAGACTCTTTCCTTCTGTGCTTTTTCTTGCCTAAGCAGGAAAGTTTCTGTCTTCTGGAATCTGGAGGAGACTTTGTAAAGATGATTACACTCACTCCTCAGTTTTCTTATACTCCATTGGATTGCCCTTCATTTGCCCCAAGCCAGCTCCCACACATGAAATATACACACACACACACACACACACACACACACACACACACACACACACACACACACAGGTTTTGAGTTTAAAACTAAATTAGCATTTTAGTTGTTTTTCTGTTATCAATCCACCATGTGCCCAATATTTTTCTGAACTTAGAACAGAGTGTGACTTTTTACATGACTTGACATTTACATAGGTGACAAAATACACAAACATCCATGCCCTTTCACAGGTAGTGACCCTGCAGCATTAGCACCACTCTAGCTACTAAGAACAACATCCAACAACAACAACAAAACACACACATTATTTTTAGCATTCTGGGCAAGCCTGGCCTAAACCTCCCCACACACATCCCACCTCATCCCTCTGACAGCCAGCAGGGCCTACCATGTGCATTGTCAGCCAACTATAGCTGCGCTTCATCCAGTCCATGGCAGATGGCAGCGGGAGAGAACAGATAGGACATAGTGTGCACGCGTGTGTGTGCATGTGTGTGTGTGTGTGCGTGCAAGTAGAAAAATGTGTGTGACCATGCAATGTCTTCTTCTTAGAACATATGGTTGAACGTAAAAAGAAACTTACACCTATAGGAGGTATTCAGTGAAAGAAATCTCTGTTTTCCAGTACCTGATAATCTCATACTGGTTTAATGTTCCATGTCTCACAAACACTTCTTCTGTGATCAAACAGAAACTCTTTCATGAGTGGACAGTGGATTATTGCCTCAGAACTGGAACAATGGTTAAGACCCTTTCTATACCAATCTGTTATTATGCCTTATGGTAGGCTATACAGTACAAATAGTTTTTCTTTTCTTTCTCACAATACAGTATTGATACAGAAGCTTCAAATATCTCATTGCTGACTGATGTCCAATACTGTATAAAATTGTTGACCTTTTTATAATGTGAAATTCATTAGTCTTCTGTTAACACAGAAAAGTTCTATATAAGCTAATTTTATGTATTATTGTTATTACTACTAGTACTACTACTACTACTAATATCATAATCATTATTATTATTATTATCCGTCCATCCATTTTCTGAGCCGCTTCTCCTCACTAGGGTCGCGGGCGTGCTGGAGCCTATCCCAGCTGTCATCGGGCAGGAGGCGGGGTACACCCTGAACTGGTTACCAGCCAATCGCAGGGCACATAGAAACAAACAACCATTCGCACTCACAGTCATGCCTACGGGCAATTTAGAGTCTCCAATTAATGCATGTTTTTGGGATGTGGGAGGAAACCGGAGTGCCCGGAGAAAACCCATGCAGGCACGGGGAGAACATGCAAACTCCACACAGGCGGGGACGGGGATTGAACCCCGCACCTCAGAACTGTGAGGCTGACGCTCTAACCAGTCGGCCACCGTGCCGCCATTATTATTATTATTATTATTATTATTATTATTATTATTATTATTATCCATTTTCTGAGCCGCTTATCCTCACTAGGGTCACGGGCGTGCTGGAGCCTATCCCAGCTGTCATCGGGCAGGAGGCGGGGTACACCCTGAACTGGTTGCCAGCTAATCGCAGGGCACATACAAACAAACAACCATTCGCACACACATTCACACCTATGGGAAATTTAGAGTCGTCAATTAACCTACCATACATGTTTTTGGGATGTGGGAGGAAACCGCAGTGCCGGGTGAAAATATAATAATAATAATTATTATTATTATACTTCTGGCACTAAATATCAAATTACAGTTGTGTGTAGTTTTTTAAAAAAATCATTACTTGTTGTTATCGTTATTATTAATCAGACTCATTTTGTTCTTGAAAAATGTAATTGGACATGTTCACCTTTACATGGGACTACAGTATTTTAATTTTCAATATAATTTTATATGCTTGATGAGCAAGAGAAATGTTTCAACAAAATATTTCCAGCCTTCAGTTACCTAAATACTGTCATATATCGAAGATGATTTTTCTTCGAGTATATTGATTATATTACAATCACTGTATCATTAAAGTAGGCTCTACTTGCAAAATGTTGAGATAATATTGGATTGTGAGTTCTACTTCCTATCTGAAGTAAAATCGCTCAAATGAGAAGCCGTAATCATGTGCAACCACATGAAGTCTGGTCACAGTTGGAATATTGTTCAATATGTGATTTAGTCCTTCAGCCAAAAAGATTCCCTCTCTTTGTGACAAATGCACTACAAAAACTTACAAGGTAAGACATTATCATAAAAACACTGTGAGAGCTCACTGATGTCCACTTTGTGATTTATTATGTACTTACCCCTCTGCACACTCTTTCATAGAGCAGGACTCACCTCGAATGATCGACAGCTTGGCATTGACTGTGATCTCGCCTTCGCTGTTCTCAGCCACACATTCATAGATATTCTCGTCACGCGGTGCACGGAGGGGCTGAATTCGGAGCACCGCACCGGCACCTTCGTCGAATTCAATGTTCTGTTGGTCAAAAAATAGAAATCATTGTTAGACAAGAGTGGGATTTAGATTTCAAGGAAAAGCACATGAAAATCTGAAATTCTCAAAGTTTGAATGATTAAGGGCAGTACTGTGTAGCGTAAAAGAAGCCAAGCAGTTCATATCTATGTCGTGCATTATGAGTCTGTGAGCAGGATTATGCATTCATCAATCCATTTTTACAAAACTTTGAAGAGGTATTCGGCATAGGCCAAGGAATAACTCATTAATTGTTGGCACAACATTAGAGTACTTCCGAGCCCCTGAATATAGAGATACTCTGCCGGAAATGGCTGGCATTCCTAAAAGTATTGATATATATTTTGTGAAACACTTGAATTCAATCAGACACTGTACTCTTTAATGGCATTTTATATACTTGGTTATATGTCAAATCTGGTCTGTCGCTGTCCAAATACTGCTGGACCTAAATGTAATAAATTAAAATCACTAAATGTATTTATCAAAAATATTTTACAACATAATGCAATAGGTGGGCGCCACGGCGTCTGGTTAGCACATCTGCCTCACAGTTCTGAGGACCAGGGTTCAAATCTCGGCCCCGCCTGTGTGGAGTTTGCATGTTCTCCCCGTGCCTGCGTGGGTTTTCTCCGGGCACTCCGGTTTCCTCCCACATCCCAAAAACATGGAGGGTAGGTTAATTGAAGACTCTAAATTGCCCGTAGGTGTGAATGTGAGTGTGACTGTTTGTTTATATGTGCCCTGCGATTGGCTGGCGACCAGTTCAGGGTGTACACAGCCTCTCGCCCGGAGATAGCTGGGATGGGCTCCAACATGCCCGCGACCCTAGTGAGGAGAAGCGGAACGGAAGATGAATGAATGAATGCAATAGGTGTTTGTTGTATTACTGTATATTGTTTTAATGTTTCCCACAATGGCTTCATAGCCCAGCTCAGCTAACGGTCCTGTAGCAGTGGGGGTCTCTGGCATGTGCGGCCCCACAGGGCAGCATGGCTGGGGGGATTTTGCTAACACCCACCAAAATTTTTAAAAAATTGTTACATTAAATGGTTTTCTATTGGGATCATGACATGTAAATTGGTGCCGTTTGTATGGGTGTTGGGGGCGCCAGAAGGGGTTCTTCCACGGACTGCCATTCAATCTAGGACCACTACTGCCCAGTAGTATGGCCTGTATTCTGAAATAACGAAGGTTTTAGATCCCTAAACTTCCTTGAGATTTTTATGCAAGCAGCTCTTTTAAAAAAAAAAAAAAAAATTCATATTTTTCATACTTTTTTCAAGCTGTACTGGCTGACAGGTTGAGCTGGTCAGTCAGAAAGTCCACCTGACAGCAAAACCAGGCTATTTTTCCAAAGGCGTGTTATCATTGAAGCAAATAGGGGTTTCCTGCAGAGATGTCAGGGTTGAAGCTAAACTTTAAAATTTAAAAGTGTCTTGAGCAGCCTGCTGCTCCATTGCTACATGTCTCAGGGCTGAACAGCTAATTAGGCAAAAACACTGCAGAGCAGAGCATCACGATCAATATCAAAGCATGTGTCTTGAGGCTGGAAACAGTAAAAAAAAAAAAGCAACATAATACTTCAAAAACCCTTCAAATATTTTTTTTCATTGCATGCAAAATGCAGAAAGAGAAGAGTCCGTTTTGGCAGGCTCCTTCATGCCCTTGGCTTTGTTTTGCACTTACCATGCAGTAAAGGAGGAGACTACAACTTTTTATTTTGTCCTCTACTGAAAAGCTGATCGTCTCCCCCGATGATGTTGTCATTCTTGTTTTTTAGCTCTCTCCCATGTGATTTTCTTGACGGTGCAGTCTGTGAACATCTATCTCCACACACTGCAGTTGTTAATGACCTAACTTTTTAATTAAAAGACACTCAGCATCGAGACTTTGGGTGATTCCATCTGGGAGGTCTGTTTAAATCTGAACAACAAATAATGTGCCGAAGGCTCATTTGCAAAGGCACGGCTGAAGAGGGATTGGTGGAGGTTGCGGGGCACGAGGTTTAACAAGTGTGACATCAGTCCTTCAAGTCTAAAGAGGACAGTGTTAAAAGAGTGGTTCCACGGCATTACTGGATGACGTTCTTGTGGTGAACGTGTACATCTCATAGAAGTTAAGAGAAGCATGTCCATTTAAATCACAAAGTGGTTTTCTAGGCCTATTTATGAAAACTCTAGGCAGTTCACGTCTTGGTTAGAATCACTTTCCTGACTAAACGCTGATATGGACTGAGAGTTAAACAAGTGGTCAGAAGAAATGTGAGATATTGATATTTCCTTTTAGAGCTGATGATGTAGAGTTGTGAGATAGCAGAGGCCGTTCCTAAGAATAACGTCACTGTCAATTGACTCACCTCTATACGCTGGGAGTTGACCTTTTTGCCTTTCTTATTCCAGCTAACCCTTGGCTTGGGGTCACCTGTCGCCTGGCAGACAAAGGACACCACACCCCCAGAGACACCTATCTGGTCAACGGGGACTTTTGTAAACCGTGGTGGTGCTGGAGAGAAAGAAGCAAAGAAGAAACATGAGCACAATTGCTATAAGATGCGAGTAAATGTGTCAACACGAGTCAACTTCCTTCCACCTACCCAATTATAATAAAAATACATTTGATTCATTCTACACTTTACATTTCAAAGGAATGTAAAGTGCTACACATATATGGCCACATACCTCTTAAAAGATACAAGGCCAGTTATACGTCACTCTTTGTTAACAAAACCCACACGAGCAAGCCTCTTCTTGTAGCATCACCATTCTCACTCTGTATCATACACCCACATGATTCAAGATGAACAGTTTAGTACATGGGAAAAAGACTAAGAAACATAATCCCTATACTGTAGATGCAGTAGGAAACGTAACCTGATTCATGGTATTATTGTGATTTAAATTGTTCGAAATAGTATTTTGAGTAGGATGCCTCTACATGAAAATTACACATGGAATGGTCATTATTCTTCATGGGAAAAGGAGCCGAAACATCTAGCAGTAGGAATGGACAAGTGATTCATTCCACTCTGCCATTTAAGCACACAACTATTTCTGAAATGTGATTTTTGTGAGGTCTCTGATTTATTCCCAGTGTGGATGAAAGTGATGATTCTCTGTCAACCATTCAACTGGCTGATGTATGTCTTGCCCCACGCTTTCTGTAATTTGGTACCCAAACACAGGGGCGCCTAAAGGCCTCTTTATACTCCTGCGGCCGTGCGGCCGACAACGCCCGCATTGCATCACGTGACCGACGAATTGGCCCGCGCGGCCCCTCTGCATAGATGACGCGCACACGGTAAAAATTGTTGCTGCGCGTCGAATGCCGCGGAGATCATCTCTCGTGATTGGTCCGTTTTAGTCACATGCTGTGATGATGTAATCGCCGTTCCTCCCGGTTCCACATAGCACCTACGCCGGCGCCTTCTCGATCGATTTTGCAGCATAATTAAACGTATCATCTGGTCATCTAGGTCCATTTGTTCTAGCAGACTCTATTCCATGCTCGCCATTGTTGTTACTTGTTCCTTGTTACGGAAAGGAAAGTAAAAACGGCTGCTGGAAATGGCCAAAAAGATGCAGAGGACACTCCACCCTGTGGTGTCCTAGCCAATACCCGCCATAGGGACACCCCCGACTTGGAGGTGAACTGCAGTACATTTTCAAAACTGCGCGTGTGGTTGCACTCGAGTATAAAGGCAAACTACCCGCGGGACAGCCGCAGTGACGTCAGCGCGGTCACAGCCTGCGCGAGTATAAAGAAGCCTCAAGGAGGAAGACTAAGTAAGACCTTATATTTACTAGGAACAAATGTTAAATATGATCAGTTGCTTGAAATGATATGCACGAGTTGCTTTCATTGTACTGAACCAATATTAAAATTGTACTGTCAATATTAAATAAAATGATAATCTGAAGTAAAAAAAAAAATTATAATACACCATGGAAATGTGTACTGTCATGAAGTTAACCAAACTCCACTGCTAAGCCAAAACAAAGTGTTGTTCATTAAATGACATTTTGATGGTTTGTGCGCTCACAATCCAACTAATATCTTTGTTATTGTTTGTTGAAAACAAGCCTGATATATATTCTATGAGGGAGAGAGAGAGAGAGAGAGAGAGTCCTTGGCAATATGATGCATTTGAATCATAGAGATGATGGTGATGCTCAAACGGCAAGCACAAAACGTCAAGTTAATAATTAAGGCAGGGGTGTCAAATGCACGCTGGGCCAAAATAAAAAATTGGGACAACGTCGCGGGCCAAACTCAATATTTAATGAAAAATCACTCCGATGTGCATGTTTCCCTTCTCTGCAGAAATGTAGCGTTAAAGTTTATCATATGATAACAAACTTAAATTTTGCTTCAACACTGAATCTGGAATAAACAAACTTGAATATTATAAACACGAGAAATCAAATTTGTGATAAAAGACATCAGTGGTATTTGTTTGTTGTTTTGTATTTAAATAGATAACATGAATTCTTCTGTCTCTCCATCTTCTATTTATCTATCTCCAACTACCTTTCTTTTTGATGGAAATCTTTTTTCAAAGGCCAACAACAAAACAACCCCAAAAAATAAGAATGTCCTTCAATTCAAATCCGAACTTCAAACTATTAACAGTCCCTGCCTAGGAGTTGATAAAGGGCATTAAAAAAAACATTAATTAATTTATGTTATATTCTTTGTTCTAGCCACGTTGCTCCGCACACGACAAACAGGTCTGTCTTTTACTTTAGTGAACAGACAATCTGCCTCCCACTTGTCTTGGAAGTTAACCGTTTTCCATCTTTCGTTTGGCCATTTTTGCGAAGGGGAAGTGTAAATTTGTTCGAGGAGACTGGTAGCATAGTTGCTGACGACTGCAACAGAAAGGGAAGGACATAGGATGGGAGGGAAACACAATAATACACCGACTGTACATGCTTGTCAGTATGCGTTCAACTGTTCACATATTCAGGGCAGGTCGAACTGTTCATTATTATTCTCATTTCTTACCTTTTGTATTTGGCAAAGAAAATCCATATGTTGAATTTTGTATAGGACGTCACCTTGACTTGTCTTTCTTGTTAGTCACTTCCACTGACTGCATGAGCTCATTTCATTAATGCTTACCAATCTGTGTTTTCTTTTCCCCATACAAGTCAGCCCATGAATTTCTATTTCAGACAATTACTTGAGTTTGTCTTGTGTTATTACATGAGCTCTTAAATAAAATTAACCTTCCCCCCACTGTTCTTCCTCAACAGTTTGCCTCTAGGCTTATGCTGCCAGTTAACACTGGATTCAGACTGATTTTTTTGTTGAATTCAATTAAGAATTTATCTTCTGCTTTCATAATCCATTGCTTTTGTGAATTTCATATGTTACAAAATTACTGCTCAAAATCTCCACCAGACTCACCTTCTACTAGGACTGCACAATTACTTAAATGTTAATAGTTTACGACACGATGAAATTAACCTGATCGTCTGCGATTTTTACATTTAAAACGCGGGCTCTGCTGCATATGAAGCACTTTGTCAACCAATAGTTAGCCAACCACCAGGAGGCATACGTATCGTTAAAGCTTCATTAAACTGCCTAAATAACAAGCGAGTGCGCCCTGCCTGCAGGGGGAGCCCTAAAGTCAGTCGGTGGACTGATGAAAGCGAGTCATGCAGAGAGAAGTAGGTACAGCAAAGATTGATTAATGGAGAGCATCACGGTGAGGAGCTGGTGCCTTGAAAAGGGATTCACATTAGTTTTCTGGACATGACTCGATTCAGGGCAAGTGACGTTTAATAAAAGGTTATATGTAAAGAGTGCAGCAGAGAGCACCGCAAGGTAACTCAACTAATCTGTTCAACCATATAGAGGAGGAAAAAAAACTGCAGAAAAATGGTCAAAACACGGGACAAGAAATATGTGATTCCTTCGAGCAATTATTTCTCCAAAGTGGCATTACCTACACTGTATAAAAATGTCGTGAGTAAATAGAGACGGAAATCACAAGTGCCGAGTTCTTTGCAACCACGACTGACCCATGGTCAAGGAGAATAATGGTCCTATACGTTTCCTTGACAATTTACTATATTGACGGGGATTTTCAAATGAAAAGTTGGTGCTTGAAGCCTAATGTTATTGCCTTTTTGCCTTATTGTCTAAACTGTATTTGCTTTCATTGAATTGCACTTCGTGATTGCACTCTACAGTATAATAGCATTTTTCTTTCCAGTTAGCCCATGGTAAATTTGAAATTCTCGGGTAAATTTCATTCTTCATTAGCTATCATTTATTCTTATTAAAACTTATTTTTTGCCCTGAAAATTGCTTACGTATTACTTGTTGAAAAGTAATACAATAGAAATACAGATGTTTTCCCTAAAAAGAGGAACAATCTTGATTAGTAATCATGATTACAATATTGATTAATCTTGATTATCATTTTGGCCGTAATCGTGCAGCCCTACCTCCTACTATCTACTGTATCCATAGGATGTACTGTCGTTTGCTTGGAGTCTTAAGTAAAGGTCACCAAGTTGTATAGTTGTCCTGACCAGAGTCTTCTTCTCCAAAAATGCTACAATAAGCACACACAAGTTGGCTTTATCTACTTGGCAGGGGGACACAGCCTGAGCGAAAATAGTCAGTCACAGTGCCTCCTATATCCTTTCAAGTCCCTGATAATAGAACACATCAACGCAAACGCTGCTGGCTAGCAGAAGCAGCAAAACTCATACTGCGTGCACAGACGCTTGTTTCGTTAATACAGCTACCACCTGCTACTGGCTGCTACCTCTGTTGGACCAGATAAGACAAAATAGACAGGCAATGTGATTGTAAAACAGTGGCGAGTGGAAGGTGCACAGATTAACTATGAGAAAGCTCCATTTTCACTCCTTTACTGTTATTTGATAGCATGGCTAGGCGAGAGAAACGAGGGTGTCTTTATTGACTAATGCAGTAATTGATGGAGAAAAGCTTCTTCGGTCATAAATGGAAGCCATTGCCGACTGAATTAGCGAAATGGAGGACAAAATGACACAAGGCCCTTCTGTGATTTGCAGAAAGAGGCAGAAAAATTGGCCTCTGTCACAGTGCAAAAAGATATTTTTTTTAACCAGCAATGTTAAAAAAGAACAGGGTATTATCAGATGTGCCACTTCAAGCACTTTATCCTTTAGGGAGGTTGTTAGGACAAAAATGATTGAAATTTTTTATGACAATGACTTTGGGCACTCAATACATATGAGCTCAACATGTATAACCTATGCTATATAGTGCCCTGAATAAGTTCTAATTCTATTTTGTTTTTGTTTTTTGCAAAGTTTCCCCACTTTAATGTTTACGATCATCAAAGCAATGTGAATATCAGACAAAGATAACTCAAGTAAACATGAAATGCAGTTTTTAAATGGTGATTGTATTTATTAAGGGGAGAAAACAACTATTCAGAGCTACCTGACCCTGTGTGAAACAGTAATTGCCCCCTAAACCTAATAACTGGTTGCGCCACCTTGAAATCAAGCATGGTAATGAGTCCGCCACCTCTCTGTGGAGATATTTTAGCCCACTCTTCCTTGCAGATTTGTTTTAATTCAGCAGGGTTTTCGACTTTGACTAGGCCAGTACAAAGCCTTCATTTTGTTTTTAAGCCATTCAGAAGTTGACTTTCTGGAGTGTTTTGTCCTACTTCAGAATTCTCCTTCAGGATTTTCTGGTAAAAAGCATAATTAATGGTTCCATCAATCACAGTGAGTCATCTAGGTGCTGAAGTAACAAAGCAGCCTCAGACCATCACACTACCACCACGTTTTTTGTTGTTGTTGTTTTTTCAGAAATGCTGTGTTACATTTCCTCCAGATTTAACGAGACACACACCTTTCAAAAAGTTTCAATTTCGTCTCGTCAGTCCATAGTATATCCTTCCAAAAGTTTCAGTAAGACAAACATTTATGTTCTTTTTAGTCAGCAGTGGTTTTTGCCTTGGAACTCTGCCATGGATGCCATTTTTGCCGAGTCTCTTCCTTATTGTTGAGTCACGAGTGAGGTAAGGGAGGCCTGCAGTTCTTTATATGTTGTCCTGGGTTCCTTTGTGACCTCCAAAATGAGTCGTCGCTGTGCTCTAGGGGTAATTCTCACCACTGTTCCATGTTTTCTCCATTTGTAAATAATGGCTCTCACCATGGCTTGCTGGAGTTCTAAAGCGTTACAGCGTTCTAAAGATATGGCTTTGTAACACTTTCCAGACTGATAGATGTCAATTACTTTATTTTGGATCACTTTTTGTGATCTTTCGTCTGACTTCACTTTGTCAGACAGGTTCTATTTAAGTGATTTCTTGACTGAACAGGTCTGGAGGTAATCAGGCTTGGGTCTGGTCAGTGAAAATGAACTCAGCTTTCCAAAAAATGTGATTAGCCACAGTTAATTAATGATTTAACTAGGGGGGCAATTACTGTTTTACACAGGGCCAGCTTTGAATAGTTTTTCTTCCTTAATAAATTAAATCACCATTTCAAAACTACATTTTATTTTTACTTGGGTTATCTTTGTGTGATTTTTACATTTGTTTAAGGATCTTTAACATTAAAGTGGAATAAAAAACTGTGCAAAAAAAAATTTGAATTTGAAAAGTGGACAAATACTTCTACATGGCACTGTATAAGCACTCATTTGCCTTATCGGCACACACTACAGAGTACTAGAAATGCTACTGGAATATACAGTATACTGTAACTGTATACACTATTTGTGAATTAAATTAAAAGTTGTAATATTATCAATATTCAAACAAAGGGCTTTAGTGTCTTTCGCTTGTCTTCTTTTTCTATCGGCTTGTCCCGTTGTCTCCTGCATCCTCCTCTCGAACACCAACTGCCCTCATGTCTTCCCTCACAGCATCTATCAACCTTCTCTTTGGTCTTCCTCTAGCCTGGCAGCTCCATCCTCATCATCCTTCTACCAATATACTCACTATGGCTCCTCTTGACATGTCCAAACCATCGAAGTCTCCAAAACATCTAACCTTGGCTGTTCCTCTGATGAGCTCATTTGTAACCCTATCCAACCTGGTCACTCTAAAGAGAATCTCAACATCATGTTCATCATCATCATGCTCAAATATATAACAGTGAGCATTGCAGCAAATATTTAAATCATTCCAACCGCCAGAAGAGAAGAGATGATAATAATAAAAAATCTTATAATGGTGCTTTGAACTTTAGGACTCTACAGTTAAAATGCTTCCCTTTGTATTTTTGTGTGTGCATGTATACATGTCTCACACATATATACATAGATAGATAATGAGCTAAGATAAAGGTAGACAGGAGCATAAAGTAATACTGTTGCATTCTCTCGCATATGTGTACAGATGCAAAGATGCATTCGCACGTGCGCACACACGCGCGCGCCCACACACGCACACACACAGAGACACACACAAAACCCCATCGATCAAAGCCAATTCACAGAGGCTGCCTGGGTAAGCACCATCACTATGGCAACCACACCTTTACTTTCAACCATTGCTTGTTTTGTCAGGAGATTTTCACACACAATCACTCACATTCACCCAACAAAGGCCAAACAACTTGAACTATCTAGATTTTTAAAGTAAAGAAGCTGGTTTACGATGTTTTTTTTTTTCTTTGTTAGTGTTTCTTAGATGAATCTTGGAGAGGAAGATGAGCATGGACATTTTTCAAGAAAACACAATAGAACTATGCCATTACAATGCCTTAGATCAGAAATGCAATCAGATATTACATTATAAAAAATTGTGTACTTCAATATTAAAGCAGAATGTTAACCTTTTCTACAGTTGGGTGTACCAGTGGACTTGTGACGCTAAACAAGGCATGGATAATTTATACTGTGCATTGATGAGCTGTTAATGCTAGTATTTGTGCTTGAAGTAAGCATCCACAAGCTCAATGTGTTTTGGGATGTATTTTTTTCATTAGTTTGTGCAAATTACTTTTAGCTGTACTGACCACACATTAGAACAACCGACATTTTAAAGCATTCACTTAAGCTTATTTAAAAAAATAAAAATAAAATAGACTTATTGGAATTGTATTCTAGAAGTCCACTTTTTGAAACAGCTTTCAAGGAATGAGTGTGAATAGTCCCAACAAATCGACTTAACATAATAAAAAAGAATCAAACACACATTTATTTGCTTCTAGTAAACAAAAGGAGCCAAGACTACCAGATAGGTTTGTACAAACCCTTTTCCAATTGCATCATGCAGAGTAAAGTCACTCTCAACTGCACTGCGAACAAACTTGTGGGACTTTTCATACCACGAGGGACCTGTGGCAAGATGTGGAAATCTTGTCTAAAAAAAGTATTACTACCCAGATGTGAAGAGCTATGGGTACGAGGCAGCATTTCTACAAAGAGCTGCACAATTGTAATAGGCACAAATTGGTCCCATTGAAACCGTTCTGGGTAAAAAAGCAGGGGGTGGGGGCTTGGGCTCGGACATATATCCGCTAAGTATTATTTAGCACAAAGGAAAGAACTAGCATTAATTCAGTGGAGATGGAAATAATGTCAAGATTAAATGCATTACTGCTTTGGCCAGAAGAAGAGAGAGGCAGAAAAAGCAACACAAATTATTTACTAGACACACTCACGGTAGTATAAACATTTTCTGCTCATTAAATTTGACATAAAACGGGGTGGAGACACTAATAAACAAATCAGTAGAAATTAAGAACTAGAATATATAAAAATATCATGCAAATAAAAAGTACACTACACGTGACCAAAAGTTAACCAAAATAAAATTTTAATGGTATTTGATTGGGATAAGTGGAAATAATTTTCTTGATTTATTGATTGATTTTTAAGAATTCTGTTGATTCTTTATCCTAGTTGACTGTTGAATAATTCCATCTTGAAGCAATTGAGGTGCAACTACTAACCCTCTACTTGGAAGTCAAGCTACATGCACATAGAAGATCAAGGTAATGTATTCAAATTCCCACTACTTGTATTTGATCTGAAACGTGGTAATGGCGATATTAAATGGAAATGAATCATTTATCTGAATTACGGTGCAGATTGTTGATTTAGTTTTTACTTTTAATACTGTAAAAGCATTTTAATGAAATCTTTAGTAATTTCTCATCTTAAAAATCTAATCTAAAAGTCTCACTCTCGCCATGCTGGCGATTTTCTGTGTTATGGCTGTTTTGTCATCTTAATATTTCAATAACAGCAAAAAACAGAACTTGAGCCACAACACAAGTGTGAGGAAAAGAACATGAAAGCTACATGAAAGAAAGTAGATTTACATAGAAAACAGAAAGACAACAGAGTTAGCAAACACTTCATCATGTTAAGTCAGAGTACTTTATTGATATTAAGATTACTACTAACAGTGTTTCTTTTTTTTAACGTTTGTTTATTAATTATATAAAAACAAAGATTCACGAGGAAACCTGTTCATTTTGACTTTGACATTTAAGACCAAATGCTTTCTTGTTTTTATACTATAAATTGTGGTTAACTAAAGTTATGCTTGTAATAGTGTAGAATGTTATTGACAATTACAATTATTTTTATTCTCATTATTTCCTACAAGTAATTTTTTTCCCCATTCTCGCCAAATCGGAGGTCAACCAGCATCCCTAACAGTTTGTCTTTAAATGTCGATGTTCCAAAATATGCAAAAAGGATATTCTTTTCAAAATGTTTTCTCTTCATAACCTGTCTAGGTTTTACTGTCTTGAACTACAATACTAAGTGCTTGTTTATTCTTCAAACATTCTAAATTATTTAACTGGGGCCAAGGAAAATGTTTCCAAACTGTTGCCATCTTCCAAGAATGCAAAGAGTGCCAAGAGACTTCTTGGCGCATGTCGTCCTGCCTGAGAGGACTAAATAAAAGATGAAACTGTTTTCTTCCTATTTTACAGATAAAAAATAGAGTAGATTATAGCAATTTATCAGGGCCAATCACACAACAGCTGGGCGCATGTCAATTGAATTTCACACTCACTCACACATAATTTACGTGGAAAAGATTAAGTGTGAATGAATGAACAAAGGCAGAAACAAAGAAGAAAAGCTATAAAAACAGGGACAAGAAAACAAGAAACCTTTTTTTTTTTAAATTGAAAACGAATATGAGTGCAGACCTTAACCTAGCGTAATTTCCCGTGAATAATGCACAAATTCTTCCAAAAATATGTTTAAAAAACGTTGATAATACCTATATATGATGCGCTCTATTATTATATTTTTTTTTTTAATCACATTGTATAGTTGTATACAGGTACCTAAGGGTTGTAAAAAAGGTGTACACTTACATTCCAATATGATATGCAATGTCTAATATTACACATTTATATATATTACGGTAATGTGCGCCGCCAATCTGAGATTCCTGACCTGCTCGCGGCAGTTTGCAATGTTACCAATACCATTGTTAGCGTGGCATATTTGTTGCTACTGCACTAAACAGCAGAAACGACTACCCGTGAGTTTGTTTGAACTTAAACTAAGATAGAAAATGTTGACTAAAAGGGCTAGTTACGCAGCCGCTTTTAAAAGAAACCACCGCTGCCGAAGACGTGGGAAACCGCGAAGCAGCGCGGCAGTTCAAAGTGGGTGAATCGAACGTGATATTGTGGAGGAAAACGAAGGAGAAAATCTTCCAGCAAAAAGCACGTGCAAGAGCTTTGGGATGTGGGAAAGTCGTGCAGTTCTCAGAGATGGAGGAAGAGCTGCTGAACATTGTAGCCAAACGGAGGGCAAGTGGCTGCGCTATATGCACTGTAGAATTTCATCTCAAAGCTCTGACAATAATGAGGAATAAAGGTAGCCAAGACTTCAGGGCATCCGCGAACTGGTGCTACTTATTGATGAGGAGGCACAACCTCTCTGTTAAGCGCAGAATAACAATTGCACGTCTTCCAGACGATTATGAGGATAAATTGAGTAAATACCAGCAGTTCATCAATCGGCTGAGAAAGCAGTGAGAATACGAAATTGGCTGCATAGTAAATGCCGATCAAACATCCCTCAACTTTGATCTGACAAGCACTCAAACAATCGATCAGAAAGGTGGAAAAACAGTGAGGATAAAGTCTACTGGGAACAAAAAAAAAAAAAAACACTTTACTGTAATGCTGGGCGCATATGGAGATGGGACTAAGATGAAGCCATACATCATCTTTAAACGAAAAACTCTTCCCAAGAACTGCCATTTACCAACGGGCGTCATAGTGAGATGCCACCCAAAAGGGTGGATGGATGAGGCGCTTACTAAAGACTGGATTAGGTCAGTCTGGCGTAACCACAAGCGACTCCCTCACTAAATGCTGGTGCTGGATTCCTTTTGCTGCCATCGCATGCCAACCATCAAACAAATCCTAAAAGAAAATAAAACTGACTTGGTGATTATTCCTGGTGGCATGACTGCACAGTTGCAGGTAATGGACATGTCGTGCATTCGGCCTTTTAAAAAGCACATGGAGCGTGTGGATGACTTCGGGGACTCATACCTTCCCTGCAGGTGGCAATGTAAGACCGGTAAGCTTTTTTACATCAAGCATGGCCCACTTATTTCCGGTACATCAACACATGCACAAAGATTATTATCCATCCATCCATTTTCTGAGCCGCTTCTCCTCACTAGGGTCGCGGGCGTGCTGGAGCCTATCCCAGCTGTCATCGTGCAGGAGGCGGGGTACACCCTGAACTAGTTGCCAGCCAATCGCAGCGCACATTCAAACAAACAACCATTCGCACTCACAGTCACACCTACGGGCAATTTAGAGTCTCCAATTAATGCATGTTTTTGGGATGTGGGAGGAAACCGGAGTGCCCGGAGAAAACCCACGCAGGCACGGGGAGAACATGCAAACTCCACACAGGCGGATTGAACCCGGGTCCTCAGAACTGTGAGGCTGACGCTCTAACCTGTCGTCCACCGTGCCGCCAAGATTATTATTATTATTATTACTGGGTATTATTTTTATTATTATTATTAATCATTATTGTGACACAGACAATCCTTTGAAAAACTTACCAGAATAAAAATACAAACCTACCAGAATAAAAATAGAGACAACTTGTAATGTTTTGAGCATATGGATAGCAGCAAATCGATGGTGCGCATTTTACATTGGTAAAACTTTGGGTCAACTTTTAGGTCAACTTTGGGAGTGCGCATTATACTTCACGGCACATTATACACGAGAAATTACGGTAAACGCCATTACTTCTAGGGAAAAAAAAAATATATATATATATGTGTGATTCTCATCTTTTGTTGAATAAATGCATAGCAATGCTGAATAATACAACAGGTCTGCAACAGTAAGTAAAGCTTCAATTCCCCCAGTATTCTAGAGCCATCTGCAAAAATGAAATATATTAATGCACCTACATATGATGGAAGATTTTGCTATTTAGATTTACCGCCCCATCGTTCTCTCTCTTTTGATTAAAAGGTCTCAATTTCATTGTGATTTATGGTCATGAATGGCAAGGCAGCAAGGCCAGAGGGGGACAACAGCAGGGAAGAATCACATGGTTTTAGTGAGTCATTTCCCAAAAAGTTGTATTGACTGTGTGTATTTGAGTGTGGTTTGGGGGGGGTAATGAAGTAAAACGAAATTATGACAGCATGTTTTTGGAAGATGTTCAGAGAAAAGACTAGAACTATAAAGAAAAGTGATCAGTTAAAAAAAAAAATATGATGGGGAACATGGGGAAAAAAACAGTAAACGGAACCACAGGCAGGGCAGGAATGCCGATTTGATGATGATGATGTGAAAGAGAGACGTGAATGAGAAAGAGAAAATGTTTGAACATGAGAAGCATTTGCTTAAAATTTTATGGAGAATAAATATTTTTTAATGGAGGTGGGTAGAGTAGCCAAATATTGTACTCAAGTAAGACTACTGTTACCTAACAATAATGTAATTCTAGTAAATGTAAAAAGTAGCCCTCCCAAACAATTACTTGAGTAAGAATACTGAGTATAAAGTAACTTCATATTTTTTTTAATCAGAGCATGAACATCAATAAAATAAAAATAACAAACAAAAATCTGAATGTGCAAATTATGATATTGATATTATATATTGCTGTGGGTGTGTGTGTGCACGCTCGTGGGTGTGTTTGTGTGTGTGGGCAGTGTGAGCGAGATTAGCACGTACCCCAAGAGATGCATGTTTTACAGTTACTTGTCAGAAAATGATGGGCTAATGTGGGCTAATATGCATAGCTAAAACAACAACAAAACATCTGCAATTTACTGCAAGGTGTTTTCTAAAGTTAAAAGTTGGCTGAAGTTCCACATTTGGGCAGACAATGACAGACAAATACTGCAATACATGAAAGTTGTTGTTTTTCTTCATCTAAATGTAAACACCAGTCGGACGCCATTGCCTTCAATGGTAACGACGACCCTCTTAAGGGCTTTTTTATACTCGCACGGGCGGGAACCGCGCTGACGTCTCTGCGGCTATCAGTTTGCCTTTATACTCGAGCGCAACCCATGCGTGCTATTTTGAAAATATGCCGCAGTTCTCCTCCAAGTCGGGTGTGTCGCTACAGCTGGTATTGGCTAGGACGCCACAGGGTGGAGTTTCCTCTGCGTTTTATGGCCATTTCCGGTAGCCGTTTTTACTTTCCTTTCCGGAACAAGGAACAAGGAACAAAGCAACAACAATGGCAACCATGGAAGAGTGTCTCCTAGAACAAATGGACCTACATGACCAGATGATACGTTTAATTATACTGCAAAAATCGATCAAGAAGGCGGCGGCGTTGGTGGTATGTGGAACCAAGGGGAAAGCTGAGTACGTCATCCTGGCATGTGACTAAAACGGATTAATCACGAGAGATCATCTCCGCCCTATTTTGCGCGCGGCGACAATTTGTGCCGTGTGTGCGTCAAGTGCTGCATAGGGACCCGCGGCCCAATGCGTCGGTCACATGATGCAATGCGGGTGCTGTCGGCCGCGTGAGCGTGGGAGTATAAAGAGGCCTTAATAGGGTCGTCACGTAGGCACATCGATTTGCTGGACTGTCTTATCTAGTGTTAATACCTATGCCTGGGATGGCCAATAGAAGACATTGTGTGAGGTTATGTGACTTCCTTGTGTCGTTTGATTGGTGACTTGAACGTCACTAGCGCTTAAAATGGATTGGAGCAAACAGCGCCCAATGCATAGGTCGAAGTCGTATTCTAAACCGATAGGTCACACACAAAATAGTTGATAAATAAGCAAGAGCTATCATAATATATAAAATAAAATAAATAAGCATTTAGATCCTTGTATCGGAGTGAAAGTAGCGTTTCTTCTTAACATAAATACTTGAGTAAAAGTAAAATGTATGCAGTATTAAAACTACTTTTACAAGTATAATTTATCCAAAATGCTACTTGAGTAAATGTAGCGCGTAACTACCCACCTCTGGTTTTGACCTTACAGAAAATGCAAAAATGGGAATAAAAGACATTGGGTTGTCACCTTCCTACATCCAATTTTGGATGTTTTCCACCAGCTGAGCGCAAAGACTGCACAATCATGTGACCAGACTACTCCATGCAATCAAAGGAAAACCGCTCTGTTGCAACATAACAATCTTTTCTCCTCAGTTGAATTTAGCGGCCCATGGAGGATGTACACCTATTTTCTATGTATTTATATGTTTGATTATTACAAACAGCAATCCCTTAATCATGCAATTTAGTCACGTTTAAAATGGTTTGTTTGAGTAGACAATGCCTGAGTAGATATATTTTACTTTATTGTTATTTTTTTTCACCCCTAAAGTATTTGTTTTCATTTTCCATCCATCCCTCTTCTGTATTGCTAATCCAGTGAAGAAAATTAAATGTCATGACAATAATGTGGTTTACTTTGAAGTAAAATGTACAAAAACGTATGTCCGACTTACATATCCCGAACAAATGTTTACTGTGTATGGGTATACAGTGGACTACCACACCCACACATTCAAATGAAAGTAAAAAAAAATGTTTTTTACCACACAAGCAAAGGATTAAAAAAAAAAGAAAATTCCCCCAACCTTGCCATCACCCCTGTTCTGTTTGTTTGCAGAGCTTCCCCTTTGTTTCCCTCCTTAATGCTGATCTAAGCCCATTGGAGAAATGATGACGAACAAATCTGAAGCAGGAGTTGACGGGGTGGGATAAGACACTACTGAGGTCCCCCCTAAGATGGAAATACAGACGTCATCGTGGAAGATTTATTTGTGTTCTAAAATGATTGACAGACAGAGACTCTATCATCAGTGTCATGAAAAATACAACCCCAATTCCAATGAATGGGCCATTGTGTTAAACATAAATAAAAACAGAATAGAATGATTTGCAAATCATGTTCGACCTATATTTAATCGAATACACTACAAAGACAAGATATTTAATGTTCAAACTGAAAAACTTTATTGTTTTTAGCAAAGAATCATTAACATTCAATAAACGTTTGGGAACTGAAGACACTAATTGTTGAAGCTTTGTAGGTGGAATTCTTTCCCATTCTTGCTTGATGTACAGCTTCAGCTGTTCAACATTCTGGGGTCTCCGTTGTCATATTTTACGCTTCATAATGCGCCACACCTTTTCAATGGGAGACAGGTCTGGACTGCAGGCAGGCCAGTCTAGTATCCGCACTCTGTTACTACGAAGTGACGCTGTTGTAACACGTGCAGAATGTGGTTTGGCATTGTCTTGCTGAAATAAGCAGGGGCGTCCATGAAAAAGACGTGGCTTGTATGGCAGCATCCATCCATCCATTTTCAACACCGCTTATCCTGGTTAGGGTCGTAGGGCGCTGGAGCCTATCCCAGCTGACTTCGGGCGAAAGGCAGACTACAGCCTGAACTGGTCGCCAGTCAGTCACAGGGTACATATAGGTATAGACAACCATTCGCACTCACATTCACACCGTCACTGAGTGGGAACTGAACCCACGCTGCCCGCACCAAAGTCAGGCGAGTGTACCACTACACCATCAGTGACAATGGCAGCATATGTTTCTCCAAACCCTGTATGTAGCTTTCAGCATTAACAGATGTGTAAGTTACCCATGCCATTGGCACTAACACAGTCCCATACTATTACAGATGCTGGCTTTTGAACTTTGCGTCCATAACAGTCCGGATGGTTCTTTTCCTCTTTGGCCCGGAGGACACGACGTCCACAATTTCCAAAAACAATTTGAAATGTGGACTCGTCGGACCACAGAACACTTTTCCACTTTTCATCAGTCCATCTTAGATGAGCTCGGGCCCAGAGAAGCCGGCGGCGTTTCTGGGTGTTAATAAATGGCTTTTGCTTTGCATAGTAGAGTTTCAAGTTGCACTTACGGATGTAGCGCCGAACTGTATTTACTGACATTGGTTTTCTGAAGTGTTCCTGAGCCCATGTGGTGATATCCTTTACACATTGATGTCGGTTTTTGATGCAGTGCCGCCTGAGGGATCGAAGGTCACAGGCATTCAATGTTGGTTTTCAGCCTTGCCGCTTACATGCAGTGATTTCTCCAGATTCTCTGAACCTTTTGATTGTATTATGGATCGTAGATGATGAAATGCCTAAATTGCAATTGTACGGTGAGGAACATTGTCCTTAAACTGTTCGACTATTTTCTCACGCACTTGTTTACAAAGAGGTGAACCTCGTCCCATCTTTGCTTGTGAATGACTGAGCAATTCAGGGAAGCTCCTTTTATACCCAATCATGGCACCCACCTTCTCCCAATTAGCCTGTTCACCTGTGGGATGTTCCTAACAGGTGTTTGATGAGCATTCCTCAACTTTCTCAGTCTTTTTTGCCACCTGTCCCAGCTTTTTTGGAACGTGTTGCAGCCATAAAATCCTATGTTAATGATTATTTGCTAAAAACAATAAAGTCTAGCATCTCCAACGACTAATTTTGAGTCCATGGACAACTTTTGTCCATAATGGGACATGAATCATTGTCCTTGACTCTAAAGCCCAAGGCGTTACAGATTGTGCTACTGTCGCCCAAAATTGTCATTGTATGAATATCAGAAGACACCCTTTTATTGCAAGACGTTTTTTTTCTGTGGTGTCAGTTTCAAAGTCCCTTTTGAAAACAACAACAAAGAAAAGGGTGTCAAAGATTAGAATTTATTAATTTATAAAGTAGTAGATACAGTGGGCCATGGGAAGTCGAACTATAGGCTGCTCTTCAACTTTTTCTAATTACATAAACATTTTTCCCATTAGAAATAAATGCAGGATAAATCATTTAGCGACTCAATTTTTTAAGTACTATATAACCATAGTTAAGTGCTGTTTGAAAATAATTTATATACCTGCTATAAGAAAAAACTAACAAATTAGGGATGAACAATCAATTGCAACATCGGGGTATGACATAACGGGATTTTTTAATCATAGCGTCCGTGATTAGAAGTCGGTTATGAAAATGTATGTCTTGAAGCACAGGCGAAGCTCCTTGCATGTGCATATGTGGGCCTAATAACTTCAGAACATTGCTGGAGCACTCACTTTTCACTTCAAATGAAAAGAAAAGAAAATGGGAACAAAAACACCGCAGTTACACAGTATATTGCAGAACTTCCACAGTAAAATACAGTATATTGTGTTGGCTTAAAAACAAAATGAGACAGATCAACCTGTGATTAACCTGATCTGCAAGCAGCGCTAACAAATTTGCAGTGGAAGTAAAATGGAAACACCTCGGGGACTAACTATAATGTGCAGTACTAAGGTTGACACATTCCTCAGCTTCCAAAGTATCACATTCTTAACAGGTGAACTAATCATTATTAATTAAACTTCAGCAAAATACAATTGTACATTCATAAAATGGCTTAAAATATAACACTCTTCTGTTATTTATTTCAAGTCATCCAACTTTTAATTGATTTAATTTAATTAAAAGACTATATTATGCCATGTCTACTATTGTGTCAGTTATATTAATTTAATTCATCACGTTTCTGAAAAATGTTTCATTTCAGCTTTTCTATATCCCTTGTTGTTTGACAAATTAACCATTGGAGTCCACTTAAAGTATGCTATTACAATATATGCTACTACAAGAAAAGGATGCCAGCTACTGAAGGAATTGTATTATATGACATGACTGTGTTGGACACAATGCAACATAACTAAACACTTTGTCGGAGTCAAACAGCCACAGTACGTCATCAAGTGCCATTCAGAGGGCTGAGGAGTTCGACTGGTACTTACATAAGGCGTGTGAATCAGTGAGCAGCAGTGATAGCAGCAGCGTGGTAACAGGGAGCAGGAGTGGAAAAGGTAGATGAGCACCACACCTTGTGGCCATTTTGGTTGTGTGGGGGTGGGGCAGGGATAGGGGGAGTTATTTTCGACCTGGCTGGAGAGCCGAGGCCCCAACTGTACCGGGAAGCTTGATTTCTGCAGGCAGGATGGTTTGGCACTCTGCAAGAAGAAACAGACAGAAAGCGCCAATGTTAGAACTTTGTTTTTTTGTAGACAGTGTGAAGTCCCAGGGCAGTGATCAATCATTTGCAACAAGGGGAAGAAAAATAAAAAGAGTTTATGAAAATCATATTGGAGATCAGACATCTTGACTGAAGTAAAAAAAAAAAAAAAAAAAAAGAATAAAGAAAAAAAGGAAAAATTGTTGTAATGAGCTCGGGGGGAAAAATCTTGAAAAGACAGTAGGAGTGTGATATTTATTACCCCATTTCCCACATTTTATAACTTAAGACTCCTTTTGTATTGTATTGGAAGAGTGAGGTCAGTTCTTTTATTATGCTAAAGAACATGAGATAAAACAAAGGTTTTGCTTTTATTTCCAGGTATCTATTTCTGGATCTTAAAAACAACTTCATAGAAGATATTATTTGTAACGGAACACATTTTTTCTCTGAAAAGTATTCGAACATATGGACTTAAAATACAAAAAAAGTGAGTTAGACTTATGTGTGGTATTTGCTAATGATTTTCTTGCAATAACTCAATGCATATGGCTTGTAACCCAGTGACATCACCATCTTTGAAAATAAATGTCCTGTATTTTCTTTCAGTTCTTGTTTACTTTGTGGGGTTGCTCTCCTCAGTCTCCTCTTTTTAGGTAAAATGCATGCTCCACATGGTTTAAGTCTGGTGATACACTTGAACCCTAAAATCTTCCACTTCTCGGTTTTATTGATTTGGCAGTGTGCCATGGGTAACCATCTAGCTGCATGATGAAGGCTCTCCCAATTAGGTTGGCTCCATATTTCTTTAAATTGGCAGACAAAATGTTTTTGTACAAATCTATATGGCTTTTGCTGCTGCCATCACTTGTTAGATCATCAGTCAAGTTTAGCGAGCCAGCCCCAGAAGAAGCCATGCAAGCCCAAGTCATTACATTACCTCCAATGTGTTTTACAAATGAGCTTGTATGTGGGGGATTTCTTTCTCCAAACTTTTCTTTCCATCACTTTGTTAAAAGGTTAATCTTTGTCAGTCCATAACACCTTCTTGCAGAATGGTTGAGGTTTGTCTCTACTTTTTTCCCAGCCTATTCCTATTCTTTTTGCTAACGAGGTTGCATCATTTTGTGTTGTCTCTGTACTTTTTCCCATTTCAGTTGATTGTGACACACTTCATGTCCTCTTGAGGTTTTCGCTGATGTCCCTCAGAGTTGCTTTACAGCTTTAAATTTTATATTCTCTTTAAAGCTTTGGTACACAATCAGACAAAGGACAAAATGAATGTTTTATAGGACACACAACCTTATGTTAAAATAGTTTCTAGTTTGTATTTATACACAGACCAAGCCAGATTTCAGATCATTTCTATATTTTATACCAGTACCTGAACATTAAGATGAAGCTACATTATGGTGCTTTTCTGCAAGACAAGATTTGCAACTTCTGTCATGTGACTGGCAGAAATAATGATATCCATCTATCCATCAGCAGCCAATCTCAGAGAAATACTTCTACTCCACAACTATGAAAGCACAAACAGCAAATCCCATGTATGATGAAAAAAAGCTTTTTCTAATATTTAATACCTTTATCCATTTATGTTTTTTCTAAATACCTGAATAATGCAATGGAATACAGCACCTTGCCTGAAAAGAGTGGGCGTCTTAGTTAAACCCAGCTTAGTTTACAACACACGACCAACATGCCGTGTGTCCATAGTCCATCTTTTTTTCCCTGGCAGGTAGTGGAAGTCATTGGTAACAACTAAATAATTGTCTAGGTGACTTAAAAAGTGCCAGCATGGTGTACAACTGGTTAGCACATCTGCCTCACAGTTCTGGGGACTGGGGTTCAAATCCCGGTCCCGCCTGTGTGGAGTTTGCATCTTCTCCCCGTGCCTGTGTGGGTTTCCTCCCACTCTGGTTTCCTCCCACATCCCAAAAACATGCGTGGTAGGTTGATTGAAGACTCTAAATAGCCCGTTGGTGTGAATTTGAGTGCGAATGGTTGTTTGTTTCTATGTGCCCTACGATTGGCTGGCGACCGGTTCAGGGTGTACCCCGCCTCCCGCCCGAAGATAGCAGGGATAGGCTCCAGCAGCCTGCGACCCTAGTGAGGATAAGCGGTAAAGAAAATGGATGGATGGACTTAAAGAGTGATGTGCCTTTTGTTCTCACAGTAAACAATGTTGACGATGGAGGAAACCTTGCCATGCCTGAGGGAGATTACTCCATCCGTGCACAGAGGATGGCCAGGGTTATGATTTATGGTCCTCTCCTTAGGGCATGCCTTTTTTATCTGCACCTCTGCGAGCGATACAAACTTCACAACACAATTACAACACCTATTGTTGTTGAACGTGCAAACCGAACGTAACCTAAGGCTACGTGTGGGATTCACTTTAACGACGGCTCCGCATGACTCTCTCTACTGCAGTTCAATGCTCAACTAAAAGCAAAGATTGAAGAGATAAGGTAGAGCATATGTTTACTTAAGAGGAGACATACAATGCATTTTTTCAAACTATAAAAATGTTCCCAGGTGTAACATGTCTGTGACATACTTTTGACGTACAAAATACCCCAAGAAGAAGAAAAAGACTTGAAGCATGTTTTGTCCTCTTGTGGAGACTGAAATGAGCCTGTTCTGAGGAGGCTTTCTTGTCTCATGCAAATGAGTTATTGCTCGCCCCACCTTCCCTCGACTGCAAAGTGTGCTCACGTCCCTAATGTTAAAAGCAAGTGTGGACAATGTGCGAAAATGTCGCTATCATTAGTGAGAACCCGTCTCACAACAAAAAAACAACAACAATAGACTATAGACTAATCTAGCAACTTATTCTCGTGCATTTAGTTACAAGCAATTTATAAACATAGCCAACTTTGTCTAACCTCATAGTTACAGTATGTGTATTTCCATAATCCCAATGCTTTAATAATAATAGTAATAATAATAATAATAATAATGTACTACTAGTACTACTACTAATACAAATAATAATGAGAATAGGCTATACTGTATAGGCATCAAACGGAAGAAAATAAAGCATTTACTGTTAATATTTTCAAATCATGTGGCTAGGATTTTTGTTTTTGTGTTTGTAGAAAATGTAGAGCACATTTAGCAATTATCACAGGTGGCTCAATTCTTTAGTTTTCTGTGGTAGGACAAAAGGGAAATTAAAATTTTCAACCAAATTCCACAGCTTGCTATCTCCCTACTACTGTTTATATTCTGCCTTTAGCCGATGCCTCTATGTGCACGTGCAGTATTTGAGCCCAGATGTTTTCATGCTTCAGTCTAAAGTTATAGTATTTAGTTTAAGTAGTATTTACCTCAGCCAATGATCCGTTAGCTTTACTTGTTCTAGTACAGTATATTGGTGATAAGAAAAAAAAAGGAGAATGTTTGAGAAAATAAGAGAAAAATTTGAGTCCAGTTCACACTACCCTTAATAAAGGTATGTAAAATGAATAATGGGTAAAAGGTGGCTGTTGCAGTGAGAAGGTATATACGTGTGAAGATTGAGGAATAAGGCTTCTAAATATGTCTCCCTACTCAAAATAGTCATCCTTCTAATCCCCCATGTTCTTTTTTTCTCCTCCCTCATTTCCTTTCTGTGCTTCCTCCTCCTTCAAACCCATGCATACTAAACTATGCTTGCATTGCAGATGTGCAGCCAAGAATCACATGAATTTGCATGGAACTGCAAGACTATTATGTAAATTACCCAGTATACCTCCCAGCATCGTTCTTTCATTTCCATCCAGTATATCCTGCAAAATCTGTATCAGAGTAACTTGATACTGGGCACACCTGTCATTAGCTGCTATGCATAGGGAAGCCTCACAGGAGGCAGAAGAGCGTACAAAATAAAAACACCCATTCCTGAAGGATGCCTGCAGCATTTACATTTTAAGTGTAACTTACATCAAGGGCAAGCTGCTTCACATTCATACAGTATGTAGTAGGGGAAGTGGTAAATCAGAAAGATTTTAATCTTGAGATGAACATTACAGCTCTACATCCTTGGCAGGGTCCTCGAGGGTGCATGGGAGTTCGCCCATCCAGTCTACATGTGTTTTGTGGACTTGGAGAAGGCGTTAGACTGTGTCCCTCGGGGAGTACTTCGGGAGTACGGGGTACCGAACCCCCTGATATGGGCTGTTCGGTCCCTGTACGACCAATGTCAGAGTTTGGTCCGCATTGCCGGCAGTATGTCGGACTTGTTTCCGGTGAGGGTTGGACTCTGCCAAGGCTGCCCTTTGTCACCGATTCTGTTCAGAACTTTTATGGACAGAATTTCTAGGCGCAGCCGAGGCGTAGAGGGGGTCCAGTTTGGTGGCCTCAGTATTCCATCGCTGCTTTTTGAAGATGATGTGGTTCTGTTAGCTTCATCAGGCCGTGATCTCCAACTTTCACTGGAGCGGTTCGCAGCAGAGTGTGAAGCGGCTGGGATGAAAATCAGCACCTCCAAATCTGAGACCATGGTACTCAGTCGGAAAAGGGTGGCGTGCGCAGTGTGTCCAGGCTCTCCCTTAGAGATAGGGTGAGAAGGTCGGTCATCCAGGACGGGTTCAGAGTAGAGCCGCTGCTCCTCCACATTGAGAGAAGCCAGATGAGGTGGCTGGGGCATCTGATTCGGAAGCCTCCCGGACACCTCCCTGGGCACGTCCCACCCGGAGGAGACCCTGGGGACGACCCAGGACACGCTGGAGAGACTATGTCTCCCGGCTGGCCTCGGAACGCCTCGGGATCCCCCCGGAAGAGCTGGATGGAGTGGCTGGGGAGAGGGAAGTCTGGGCGTTCCTGCTAAAGCTACTGCCCCTGCGACCAGACCTTGGATAAGCGGAAGAAAATGGATGGATGGATGGATGGATGAACATTACAAGTGAAGATTAAAAATGATTTAGTTACAAGAAGGTTTTGAGAAATGTTAAAGGGATATCCCAAAATTATGACTTTGCCTTACAAACACAGTACAAGCAAACTAGCTGGGGTTTTCTAACTTTCATTTTCTGCTGTCGAAACAAGCTGAATACAATAGCAATAGATGGCAGTGTAGTATCCAATCCAATCCAACTTTATTTTTTTAAGCACTTTAAAAGCAGGCACATTGCATCAAAGTGCTGTATAAAGCAATAAATAAATAACACCATAAACAGAGAGTTACTAGATCACTAGCAAAAAACAATCCCTGTATTGCTAGCTATGACAGCAATCTATCACTAATTTTGAATTTAGGGTTTGTTTGGCCAAGGAGAACTGTAACACTGTTACCTTATTATGGGAATGCAAAAATATATATACAGTGTTCCCTCGCCACTTCGCGCTTCATTTTTTGCGGCTTCAGTGCTCCGCGGGTTTTTCCAAAATATTCATCCAAAAAAATTATAATTCATCAAAAAATAAAAATGAAAAAATACAGCCATATCCCCAGCCATATTGCGGAAAGACGCGTTGTTTAATGTTGATGCACGAGAGAGAAGGTTTCCCTGCATGCCAAACAAAGATGAGTTGACTCAGAGGCTTTGTACATGCCTGTACTGTACTGTACTGTACATGCCACGGGCACTCATACAAGGCGCGTGATTGGTTTCCAGCGCGACATCAACAGATGAGAGCACGAGTGGATTTATCCCGTGAGCTGATTGGCTGCGCATCATCGCAGCCTAACCCAGCATCTTCCCTCGTTGTGTCTCGCCAGTCTCGTCCACGCTGTTGACTGTCTCGCATACTGTATCTTAGTGTTGTGTTCGTAATAACTTTTTTGTTTAAGCAATAACTTTTTTGGATTAGTTAAACCCTTACAATACCGCCTAAGCTCTGTGCCCCTGCGACAGCTTCCTCCGGGATGCCCAAGAGGTAGAAGAAGATGATGACCATCAGCGAAAAAGTGAAAACTTTTAGATATGATCAAAGAGGGCAGAAGTTATGCATCTGTGGCACGCCATTATGGCGTGAATGAATCTACAGTGCGGTACATCAAGAAAGAGGAAGCAAACATCCGCAAAACTGCTTCAATAAGGAAGCGAAACGTATGGTAACTCCGCGTAATAAGAGACGAGGGTATGTCCTTGTACAGGGGAATTTTGAAGCAAAAGAAAAAACAAACACAACAACTACTCATCACCATGTTTTTCTCCAATGTAAAACCCCAGCTACACCATCAACGCCTCCAGCAGAAGAGTCTCCGAGTGAACCAAAAGCCTCTACGAGTCAAGTGAGAGCCTCTCCTCAGCCACCAACGCAAGCCTCTTTGTAATCTTTGTCTCAAATATGTAAAGTACAAATACTGTTTACATATTTTAAAAATTCTGATACCCACATACACATACATGAAAATTCCTAGGGGGGGAGGTGGGGCAAATCCTATTTCGCGGTTTTTCACCTTTCGTGGGGGGTTCTGGTCCCCATTAACTGCGAAAAACGAGGGATCACTGTATATATGTTTGAAAAATTCCCAGCCTTGGAAACCTCTCATTGGAGTTGCTTTCCCACAAGATTCTGCCCTTCACTGTTCCCAAATTCCCAACACCAGCAAATATTTTTGACCAATTGTTAGTACCGTGGGAGGACCAGTCTCTGGGACAATTAGCGTTGCTTTAAAAGGAAACGTTTGTAAATAAATTGTAAAGGAAAGTTTTTCATTTTAGATCAAGTGGTGACAACCAATTTGGTCACAACTATCAATTGGGCACACGGATGTACGCCTTTGAAATTTTTCCTTGTAAAGCACTGAAAAATCAGAATTTTTAAACACTTTGATTAACAGCAGCCTTTTGAATACCTATCCATTAAAGGGACTCTAAGCAGATATCCGTGCTTTGTTTCTAAATAAATTACATATGTTTGAAGTGATGAAAACATACAGGATGCAAAGACAACAATATAGTGCTGAATTGTTGAGATATACTGTAGCTTAAGCATTGTTTTCACTGTTTGAATTTTCCTGATTTTGTCACAGCTCCGTGACATCACGGGGGTGGAGCGTATACTTTCTTGCGAGAGTTCCCTCCCCCACTATACAAGTACAGTGACATCATTTCGTTTGGCTGCTCTGTTGAGTAATAGCTGGGCTTAGCTTCCATCACAAGGCCCATTTACCACTCCACTCCAGTGTAGTGAGCAAGCTAACAATGGCTGCACTCCGAAAATGCGTCTTCGCTGGATGCTCAGTGACGTTTTTTTAAGCACCCAAAAAAATGAGGACATGAAAAAGCGACACCAGAACTTTCACCAGAGACAACATGTCTTTGTGGGTAACTTGATACTAGTCAATAAAAAAGCTATGGAATGACTTTGAAGAAACAAGCGGATGGCGAGCTGGACATCAACACTACCATTCGCCGACTCTGCAGTGCACATTTTACAACAGATAGTTTTGTAAACTTTCATCTGAGACATGGCTTTGTTGGTAACTTGATACTAGTGAATGGGACAGTGCCGACTCTGTGTTCGGCTATGACATTACGTCACCAACAACGAGAGTAAGTTGAATTGTGTGCTTATTTTTATGATTACAGTCCACAATAACCATTAAATTTTGAAGTTGAGCCTCCTAACATTATTTTAAATCATATAAGCTATCACCGCCTCAGTATGTTTGATTCCTTTTGGCACAATCATTCGACACACCCACAGCGTCTGAGAGCTGAGAGGTGGCCCTTACTATTCAAGTTTTGAAACCTGATTTTATATACTTAGCAATTTGTTTTTATTAATCCTAATTTGTCAGGCTTGTTAACATTACGCTTCTCTGTGGTGTGTCGAATTAAAACATTTTTTTTTTGCCTGCGTAGTGCCACTTTAACTAAAGACTACAGAATCTAATAACAATCTTGTGCTTCTCTTCAGGCTTTCGTCTTGGTGTGATCAGCAGGGGATGGTTTGCGCTGAACAATATGGGGTTGCAATGTTGTTGCACTTAACAGACAGACTTGGGAGGCTTTAACTCAAAAACCACCCTGGTTGAGGCTGAGTGCAGCAGCCATCAGGGTCATGCTGTGGGTAGGTGTGCAGATTGGCAGCTGGGAGGCATGGTTGGTGAGCTGACCTCCTAAATGGAGACTTTATTGCCCAGCCATTTTGTTTACCACTAAGGGGTGACACCTTGCTCCAAGAGAAGATGAACACACACATGCACAGAGACACTGTTTGCTTACTGCCTCTCCTCCTTTGAAGACCTGGCCAACCATCATTTGGATCAAAGGACACAGGTAGCATTGTCCATGATGACAAACAAACAGGGCCAATGTGAGTCTGAGGAAGGGAAGTAGGGCGGGAAGGCATAATATATACAGGGAAGGTAATGAATTAAAGCAGTTGGGAGCTAAAGAGGGAAGGTGAGACAGGTGTGAGACAGTCCTTGACAATAAAGATGGAGTTGATTGGATTGGATGTGTGTGTATGTGTGTGTGTGTGTGTGCGCGTGCGTGTGTCTGTGCGTGCGTGCGTGCGTGCGCACGTGCATGCATGTGACATCATCTTCTGGGCCCCCGCCAAGAGACTCAGACAAGCATCACAAGAACTGGCCCAAGGCTTTAGCGCCCTTTAAAAATTGCCACAGGAGAGGGAAAGAAGTGTTTGAAGGGCAGCTGGGACAGCTGTGGAAGCTCGTCTCATATTCATTCTAGAAATGGAATGCGGGTAAAAGAGAATGAGATTATTTGGAATGACTGAAAAGGAAGAGGAATGAGAAACCTTGGCTGACTATGGTGTGAAGAAAATGTTCCTAAATCTCCTCTGGCAGGGATAAAAATTTCTAGAAGTGTGTTGAGAAATTACTTCTCGAACGATGAAAACAAGCAAAGAACAACCACAAAGGACTATTCAGCATGTTTCACAAGTCAGTCGTTGGCCATTTGCTTGAAAAAAGAAACTACAAACTACAACCTTAACGATACATTCAGTTGTTTGCAGAAAACAAACCTGAAACAAATATAAAGATTAAAACTATGTTATGTTTTAATTCATGATACTTGTTCATTTTAGCCCATATAATACCTTGTAGTAACAAAAAGCTTAAATTAGAAGTGCTGAAGAGCTCTTTTAGCCTAGAAAAAAAAGTCGCCTGTTGTATTTTGCCTTTTTTCCTCCATCACAGACAGCAAAGGCAGATAAACCCATGGGGTGTTTTTACCTACTGAACACTCAAATTATTGTCTGCTTTGCTAGCTTCCACTCCTTTCAAAATAATAATCAGGCTGCAGGCTAAACAATGGTTCTTTTCAGAATTCAATTAAACGGCGCTTCTTGTCCTGAGAGAACTTTAAATAGTTCTGTCTCAAGGGGGGGTGAGGACTAAAGCAAGCTCTATTCATACAAACATGCACATTTACACTCCAAGACACATCTATGAGTAGGACCAGAGGTGGGTAAAGTAGCTAAATATTGTTCTCAAGTAGGAGTACTGGTTACTTTACAATAATATGACTCAAGTACATTGTAAAACTAAAAAGTAGTCATCCAAAAATTTACTTGAGTAAGAATAGGAAAGTACTCAATGAAAATACTACTCAAGTAAAGAGTAACTTGTGAGTAACTTCTGATTTTTTAATTATAATTTTTTTTAAATCAGAGGATGAACATCCATCCATCCATTTTCTAAGCCGCTTCTCCTCACTAGGGTCGCGGGCGTGCTGGAGCCTATCCCAGCTGTCATCGGGCAGGAGGCAGGGTACACCCTGAACTGGTTGCCAGCCAATCACAGGGTACATACAAACAAACAACCATTCGCACTCACTGTCACACCTACGGGCAATTTAGAGTCTCCAATTAATGCATGTTTTTGGGATGTGGGAGGAGACCGGAGCGCCCGGAGAAAACCCACGCAGGCACGGGGAGAACATGCAAACTCCACACAGGCTGGGCCGGGAATTGAACCTGGGTCCTCAGAACTGTGAGGCTGACGCTCTAACCAGTCACCCACCGTGCCACAGGATGAACATCCAATAAAATAAAAAAATAATAATATATGGGAGTCGACCCATATCTGCCACCATTTCAATTTTAAACTGCCCAAAAAAACAACAATACATGCATTGGGCCCTACAGAAACATTATTTACTTTATTCACTTAAATGACTTCATCAAGAAGATGTTTGCTGTCCAGACTTAGTGATTGTGTGTGTCTGTGTGTGCTAATTTTGCCACATCCACTACTAAAACAACAGCAAAAACATCTGCAACGTACCGCAATGTGTTTCCTCAAGTTAAAAGTGGGCTGAAATGGTTTGGGCAGTCAGAGCTGCATGACAAAGCTGTTGTTTTTCAGTCTGGAAAGTAAATACACCCGCGCGGCTGTTTTTTATTTTTATTTTTCCCCAAAAATGAGTCATTTTGATTGGCTCGCAAAGGCTACGCGTGTGGTCATGTGACTGCCTTGTGTCATCTGATTGGCGCAACGGGCACCTTATGCGGAAGTCTTAGTTGGACTCTAAAAATAGACGCGCACGCAGGAATGGATAAATAAAAGTAGTGAACAGGATGTCGATCATTGTAACGGAGTAAAAGTATCGATCCTTCTTCACATAAATACTCAAGTAAAAGTAAAAAGTACAGTGCATTTAAAGTACTCTGACAAGTACAGTTTATGGAAAATGTTACTTGAGTAAATGTAACGGAGTAAATGTAACGTGTTATACCCACCTCTGAGTAGGACACACTTAAAACACACACACAAACTATTTGCTCAGTTCATAAGGAACCTTGAATGGACATTGTATAGTTAAGTCTGGAAATTTGCTTTTTAATAGGGAAAAACAGCTTGATACGTGCTAAGAGACCTGGCTATGGTGGCCATAGATTAGACATTTTCCATTTGCAAATAAAAACATTGTATTTTAATATACCCTATTATGTAGCGTAATTATGGACCAAATGAGGCACTGAACATGAAAATCTCCACAGCTCAAAGTACGCACAGCTTACCTGAAGACACTGCCTTTAAAAAAATTTTATTCAAAAATACTAGTAGTCTCACATAGTTTATACAAATCATGATGTTTACAGGGAGACCATTTTCGCTATAATGACTCAAATGGAAGAATACCGCGGCACGGTGACCGACTGGTTAGAGCGTCAGCCTCACAGTTCTGAGTACCCGGGTTCAATCCCCGGCCCCGCCTGTGTGGAGTTTGCATGTTCTCCCTGTGCCTGCGTGGGTTTTCTCCGGGCACTCCGGTTTCCTCCCAAATCCCAAAAACATGCATTAATTGGAGACTCTAAATTGCCCGTAGGTGTGACTGTGAGTGCGAATGGTTGTTTGTTTGTATGTGCCCTGCGATTGGCTGGCAACCAGTTCAGGTTGTACCCCGCCTCCTGCCCGATGACAGCTGGGATAGGCTGCAGCACGCCCGCGACCCTAGTGAGGAGAAGCGGCTCAGAAAATGGATGGATGGATGGATGGAAGAATACCAAAGAGGCACGACTGTTCACCCCCCCCCCCCCCACCCCCCGACCCCCCACATTGAAATCATGCAAAAGTATCCAATCATATAGTCCACTACAAAGACAATTTGGCAAACTGCAGTGCTGTTCCGTTGCATAATACTGGATAGAAAAAAATACAGGCTGCAAAGTGGAGAATAATAAAATTAAAGCAAAAAAATGTAATCTCATTACTACTAAAAAAAATAAAATGTTGGTTTCATAGTTCTTGTAAATAGAAATAAACATGCCATCATATGAATCAGGCCGTGTGCAGAGCATCGACATTCCTGCAAATCACCCAGTACATTGTAAAGCGCAGAGACAGATTGAAAAGTTAACCCTTACTCTTGCCTTTCGACTAGAAGCCTGGTGAAAAAAAGGGTTGTATTTTTTATCTTTTATAGCAAGTTATAAGTGCCACTTTACAGAGGTGTGGACTGAAGTGACATGACTTGGACTCGAGTCACACTCGAGTCACGAATTTGACGACTTTAGACTCGACTTGACGAAATGTCAAAAGACATGGAACTCGACTTGGACTTGAACAGCAGTGACTTCACTCGGACTCGAGCCCAGTGACTTCAAAAACACTTTTTCTAAAATATTGAAAAACGAACACTCTGCAGCTGACTCTCAATTGCTCAACATGCCAAAGTTTATTTTATTATTGGAATTTCAGAATGATGTAATCACAAAGATTTTCTCAACGGCTATCACTCAGGTAGAAGATTCCCATTACACTAAAGCTCAATCAGAAGTTATTTCTTTTAACAGTTATCGCCCTGTTGGGCACGCTCAACAACAATTAACGTAACAATAAGGACGTTAATTATTGTAAAAACAAAAAAATCAACATTGCATTGTGGGTAACCAATTGGTCGTTCATTATTAGGTACAATTCATAAATTTCTCTTCTGTATTCATAAATGCTCTTTATTCATTCATCTTCCGTTCCGCTTATCCTCACTAGGTATATGACAACAAGTAATACTAAAAAGCAGTCGCGTTCTTATCAGATAGCACAACTCAAAAATAGAAGCAAATTATAATCTAAATCTGTGTAAAAATCAATTCACAATGGACAGTCACATCTGCACACAGTAGCTTCCTTGTGAAATACGATTATTTCAACGTGACCGTAATTGAAACAGAGGTTGGACTGTAAGAGCAAAACGATCTTAGCTACAGTGCTATCTTTTTGGAAGCCTTCAAATGTGTATTATTGCTATGCAACCCCCTTCACTGTTTTGTGACAGATCACCACATGACAGCATAGAAAGTGCTCTGTCCTTTGTCCAAACATCTAAGTACAAGCCTTTATCGTGTGACCTGTTCAGCATTTAGCCAATGCCTGGCGTGGGTGGTAATAATGCAGCCGGGTTGGCATTAATGTGTGTTATGAAAAAATACACTGCAAGCGATTGTTAGCTGGTCTTGTTTTCCTCCCATCCACAGCAACAAAGAGTTGATTTGTGTCTGTCAAACCGCTATTATGGACAACAGCATGGATTGGGGTATAGCCCAGTGGAAAGTCAGCAATGATAGAGTGGCGACTCTAAAAGTAGGCTGGACACACTACGTGTCATGTGAGAATATTGGCACTGACAAATGAAAACCCTGTACAACGGACCCAAAAATATTAGTAGTTCGGCATTTGGAAAGTCACCTATTTGTGGATTTCTGGGGGAAACCTATCCCCCACTATTAGCAGAACCCCCCGCGGATTTGTGTTTTTTTCCAATCCGATCCCCTGCTTACTTGTGTTTTTCTTACGCAGTCTCCGCTTATTCACGTTTGTTTTTTTTTCATGGCAATTATAACGACCATCAATTACTCATTAATTCTCCGTATTCGTGGTCGGGCTCTGTCCCTATCCCCGCAAGTAGTTGGAGTCCACTGAATGTCCAAAATTTTTATTTATTTTTTTTTTAATAAATGTCTAAGAAATGTTCCTCAGCAAAAGTATTTTGCAAGGATATGATTCGGCAGTTTTAAAATGCAATTTTGGCATAATTTGTAAACATCTTTTGTGCATTTAATGCTGTAACATGCCTAAGTGGATTTCTCTGAATGTGTACCTTTTTTTTTTTTTTTTTTTCAAAATAATGGCTTCCTTTGGGGCAGCATGCTGAAGTAGTGGTTAGCTGTGCTTGGCTAAGTTTTCTTCAGGTACTCCAGCTTCCTTCCACATTCCAAAAACATTCATGTTAGGTAAATTTCAAATTGTTACCTTCTTTTGGTGTAAATGGTGTGTGCCCTGCAATTGGCTGGTGACCAGTCTAGGGTGTACCCTGCCTCTCGCCCAAATTGAACTAAAACATGCTATAGTTACCCTCGACCTTAATGAGGACTTTGAAGAATTAATACAGTCGATGTTCAAGTCTCACGTTATGGTCCTCTCAGCTTGTAACAATCTTTTGCAAAGTACCATCACGATACCATCAAAGCACTTTATTGATATTTCCTTTTGAAATCAGCGTCATTTATGGTAGTATCATTGGTATTTTATATTGGGGCAGCAGGGCAGGACAAATGCAACAAAAAGGGCAACTAACAGTTGCTGAAGGGATGCTAATCTGCTTCCTGGCAACTGCAAAGGAGCCCTTAAACAACCACCATTCCCCCCACAACTAAAGAGGTGCAGCATTGTTTGTGGGCCCCTTTTACTCTGACAGCTCTCCTTGCATGCCCACATGTGTGATCTCCTTCTCTGTGTGGTGTGCAACACAAAATATTTAAAAAATGTAACAATGTGAGTTGGAATTTCCCTTTAAAGATTTTAATAAGTTTAACAAATTGAATCAAAATATGTCCATCATTCAGACATTAAAATTACATTGTTGTTGTCAATCATTGCACCAAATATTGTGTTCAATATCAACAGTTGTCTGTACTTGTTTTATTATCTTGTGTTTTGTGCTGGACTGTAAGTCTAACTTATTGAACATGATTAGTGAAAACTGTTTAAAAATTATGTATCAAAACATTTTCACTGATCTTTTAGACTGTGTTGACAATACATAGAGTGGAATTTGGATATATTAAATAAACTTATGTTTTGTTTTGTTTTTCTTCAGGCAGCGGCAATATGTACATTGTCTCTCTCCAACAAACACTCTCCCAGCAATTATCCCTTAAAAACCCCTTTTCTTTTTCTCATGCAACATATAATGTGAATTTATTAGGCATGTATAGAAAACACAAGTACTCGAGACAACCCCACCCCCATGCAGACAGCCCATTTCTTTTGAGTACCAATGACTTGAGGACAAATATCAGAGGGATGGGAGCTAAGGGGAGTTTTGAGTGGGGTGTTGGGGGCAAAGGTGAGAGGTCAGACATCTGGTAGATGTCTTTAAATCCTCTTTTTTTCCCCTTTCAAGAGCATACATTCCTACACAGCAGGACACAGCTAGCTCACCATCCATCTTCGCTGATTCAACAGTGTGCGTGTGTCGTTCAGAGCCATGTTTAAGAGAAGATACACATGATGCACGTTATTTGGTATTTCATACACTGTCATATGTTTTACCCCGTGCAAAACCAGCAAATCAAATCGATTTTTCCAGTTGCAATAAGGCAAAAAAATGGACTAATGGGTTGCTTTTCTTACCTGCATGTGCCCATGCTGTTTTAAAATGATGGAAAAGTGGGGTGGGGGGTTTAAGAGCTTCTATTTTCTCTCTGATTCACTATGAATTCGCGATTTCCCTTTTGGCATACCGCTGCTATTGTTGTGCTGTCACTCTGCACGAAGTAAAGGGAGAAAAACATATGCTGTCACTTTTTGTGCGTGAAAATAATTATCATCCCCATACCTGAGCAATATTGTGAATAAAACCTCCTCCTTAAAGAGAATGTTTTATACAACGAAAAATGAATCAGACATTGTAATCAATTTTCTTCACAGAGCAGATTAGTTTAATTGACCAATGAGTGCAACAGGCTGCTCTCAAGCCTATGGGACTGATGCGCCAGAACATCTGAGATGGGGGTCATGGACTTATTATTGCCAGATGGATGTATTATATTCACCCCAGACAGGACTGTGGAGCCAGTAACAGCCACAGTTTTCTGTATACTCAAGACGTCTGGAAGCTAATGCAGGAAAATACTGCAGCCTCCTGTAGTCAGTTGGGTCAGTGTACAATAAGGAGTGACCTTTACCATTTTCGTTCAAAGTAACCATCCTGTTAAACGACTAAAGCAGAAGAGAGATACAGCACAGATTTGTAAGCGACATTGTGCATCCTTGTTTTGGCTGTCCAGAAATGATCATTGTACCACCAGCATATTTGAAAAGTGACAGTTATACAAGGCGCACAACTCAAACAATGTGATGCTCTAGACAGGTAACACAGATGAGGGTTCAAAACAGTTCATATCAATATTGATATTTCTCATGGCTTCTGTGTGTGTCTACAATTTTCAGGAATCTATATAAATCTCAAAATGGCGTAATTTAGAAAATAATCTACTGATCCTGAAATAACCACCTGTCATTCTGTGAATTGGTTCTAATTTAAAGCTCAAACCAAATTACTGAGGATAAGCAGGCACAAAGGAACACAAGAGCATATCACTTTCTGCAGGCTTTTGTCTCCAAAAAAAAAATCACTTGATTTATATGTAGATGGGTTAGGACCTCGCTATGTTCTTTGGCATATCTTTTAAAGGAGCTTATGATACAATGCTGTGAGAATGAATGAGCAGGTGTGCACTGCTTTTTCAGAAGTGTAATGCCCTTTAACTGTGAAGAACATGAAGGCTTAACTGACAATTACCATCTCAAGAAGAACCAATACAACAAATATCATGTAAGGCCAGTATGTGCATTTAAATGACTTAATGTGACGGCAACAAACAGATGCAGAACTGTTCTTGAGTGAACAGACATGGGGAGCATATAAGGATGACACCCAAACCCACTTGGCACAAATGTTAGCTTTCATTCAACCAATCAACCAACCAATTTTCTTAGCTTTTTCTTTCCTCTGTGTCTTTTTTCGCCATAAGACTTCCGTACATGTTGTTTGCTTAATCATGACGCATATTTGCATTTTTGGACCACATTCATTATTTATTGGGCTGAAAAAAAAGATGCCTTGTTTTTTCCAAAAGCCTGAAGGGCCTTGAAATGCATGCAGGCTGGTATCCAAAAGTTTAATCACAGCTAAGGGAGTAGGCTGACTGAAGAGTCATGATTTGTAGCAAAGGAAGGGGAAGTGGGGACATCTGATGGAAATTGAGAGAGGGAGCGTGAAGGTAGCTGGCTATCAGGAACTGTTTTTAAAAAATGGCTTGAACGACAGCGAACCAATACGCCACCAGTACCAGTGACAGCACAGCACCTGATTAAGCATAAACAAAGCTTGAATGAAGGCCTGATGGAATGTGCTGTGGGTGAAGGTGGTTTATTGATATTGATAGAGCATGACAAGTGATGGACTTGAGAACGGGCGAAGCATACCTTATTGCCACCTTGCAGATGTGTACGTGCAAAGATTTGTATTGACAAACTTCAGTTGGGCCCTTGGGACAAGAAAAGTGGTTCTGGGATGGGTTAGGACAGCTGTCTACAAATAAATGTGTGCAAACTAATCTGTTGATGTGTGTTTATTATATATGATTGCGTGAGTATGACGTGTGTGTGTGTGTGTGCCGCTCCGGCACACCTCAAGCTGTTCAGCTGTCATCAAGCCTGCTCAGCAAGAAGCAGGCTGCTCCATCTGCCTGGCCCACCTCCTCTCTCTTTTCTCAGTGCGAGAAAATTTGAGTTTCCTCTGTTGATGTACAGTATATGTGCACACGCATGTCTTTCACTATCACAGGTTATGTGCATACCCACATACGGTATGTACAGTCAGTGGGATTATGCAATTTAAGAACAAGTACTTCTTGACAAAAGCACAGTTGTATATTACAGACACCAGCATTTAAAGGATGGACACACATTGTGGCAGATTAAACCATAAACCATAGGTTCTGTCCTGAGCCACCCTGCAGTACCATGGCTGGTAATTATCGGCCGATACCGATAAGGCCGATAAAATCGATGTAAACTCTAAATGTTACCAAAACAATCTTTCGTTATCTCAGTATGATGTGGTGCAGTTCTACACTACTGCAAAGTAGAACTACAATAATAAACATTGTTAAAGTAAAACCATTCTGTCAGTATCAAAACTGAGCATTACTAATTTTGCATGGGCAGATTTTCTTGTAGAACTCTTGTATTGGATCACATTACTGTATATTGTGCAGGAGAGACTATTGTTGTGGCCTGTGCATCAACATGAGAAAGTGAGACACTGTAATGCTACAAAACAGAGCAAGTAAATTTAGCTAATCTCCATCCTGAGTAATAATGAGAGGATATAGGTGTGTGCTATGTTATTATTCAAGCCTCCGCATATTTTTATCCTAAAACTGATCCTACTTTTGTTTGAAACACTTTAGCTTTGGATGTCAACAGGACGGATCCCTTAGCCACAAAGTCATGTGATAGCTTAAATTAATTACATTTTATCCAAAGCTTTATCAGAAATGCTTTTGATTTTCTCAGCAAACATGTTTTGTTTGATCCAATGAAGCAGTAAACACACTGCAGGCTGTTTTCCTATTTTTCTTTTCATGTTGTCATTCACTCCTGCTACTCTGTATGCCCTCACTTAATTCCACTGACACTCACTTGTTTTTGTTTAGTTTTTCCCCAAAGTTCCCCCGCTGTTGGGTCTTTTTTTAAACTGCATCACTCCATTTTTCTTAAAATGACTCATTTGCCTTATTTTGTTTCTTTTTTTGTACCGTATTTTCGCAATCATAAGGCGGATCGTAATAAAAGGCGCAGTCTCAGTTACATTATTTTTTTATCAATCCTCATCCACAAATCCATCAAAGTCCTCATCTTCTGTATCCAAAATGAACAGCTGGGCAAGTTCTCCATCAAACATGGCGGGTTCCCTCTCGTCATTGTCGGAGTCAGTCTCGTTGCCGGGGGGCTGTTCAGCAATGATGCCGGCGTTTTCCTGCTTGCGAACTATGGATTTGTTGATCTTGAATTCTCTCGCGGCTGCTCGATTCCCATGTTCCTCCGCGTGACTGATAGCTTGCAATTTAAACTCTGCTTCGTAAAGCGTGTCCCTTCGTAGGTGCCATTTTCGGGGGTCCTTAGCCAAACCGATGTTGTTTTGCACAATGCACATACCGGTGCTATATACCTACTGGGGGCGTGCCTTTAGCGTCCTCTTTCACACGCACCCTTTTCCCCTTTAATGTCCATATGCTGTCCTCAGTAAAGTCCGCCTTTCCTCTATATAAGCATCCTGTCGGCAGGAAATGCTCCCAGTCAGTCAAGCGGAGCGCTCATCAAAGTCAGACAACAACATTTATAGATTTTTCAACATTTTGGAGAAAATGTAAGAATTTTAAGTGCGCTTTATGGTCGTGAAAATACGGTAGTTGTTTGCTCTTATGTCTTTCATTCTTCACCCCCCGTCGGCCTGCCTTTCACTTCTCTGCGAGCAGAGGATCAAGAAGCAACAAAAAAAAACATGGCGGCTGTTGAACCATCAGACTGTGTAGGCCACAAAATAAACACACACAGCTGTATCTTTAACACATGGCAAAAAGCACACCTACACAACAGAAAATTACTTGGTGCAAATATGTGCACAGCGTACGAACAGAAGCGGTGCCAAAAGCAAATATTAGGACCTTCAATAAACATGTTGCTGTGACAGAGAGGTATTCTCATGCTTATCAACATCCATCCATCCATTTTCTTTACCGCTTATCCTCACTAGGGTTGCGGGCTGCTGGACCCTATCCCAGCTATCTTTGGGCAGGAGGCGGGGTACACCCTGAACCGGTCGCCAGCCAATTGCAGGGCACATAGAAACAAACAACCATTCACACTCACATTCACACCTATGGGCAATTTAGAGTCCTCAATCAAACTACCACGCATGTTTTTGGGATGTGGGAGGAACATACAAACTCCACACAGGGGGGGCCGGGATTTGAACCCCGGTCCCCAGAACTGTGAGGAGGCAGATGTGCTAACCAGTCGGCCACCGTGCCGGCGCTTATCAACATCATCATCATTACTAAAAAAGAGGAAAGCCCCTGCCAATAATGAGAAGGGAAGAGGGGCCGGGATCAAATGACAACCTGACATTTGAGTCAGAAACAAACAAATCAATCAGGATTAAAGGATCCATCTGTCTGTTTACCATGGAAACGGAGAGGCGGGGATTATTTAGGTTGGAGGCGAAAGTGAGATGTCGTAAAAACCGGTCTGATGTGAAGTTGTATCGATCCAGAATGGGATGCTGACTTGTTTGAATTGTATTGAATAAGTTCTGAGTAGTTCCTCTTTATCAATGTCTTGGACGGCACATCAACTCTAGCAACCCTTTATTGCTCAGTGACTGTTTTTGTCAATGTCTTTATGTCTCAAAAGTGTTCTCTGTCAATTGACTGTCTGTTGTCGTACTAGCGCAGCTCCAACTAACGGAGACAAATTCCTTGTGTGTTTTTTGGACATACTTGGCAAATAAAGATGATTCTGATTCTGATAGTGTTCCAATTCTGTGACAAAAAATGGCTGTAACAAATTCTTAAAGGTCACAAATGATAGTTTTATTGATGATGTTTTTTTTTACATGTGTGTATACAAGCATTTTCTGCCAGAGAAAACAGGTGAGATTGTTGACAGAGCCGCAGATAGTTAACCTGGGCGGCGTCAGATTATATTAACCTTTTAGGGCATTAGCATATGTGGAGAAGGGGAACGGGGGGAGAGGAAGAGCCTACACTGCAGTACAGCCCATGGGTTGAATTAATGAGATTGTACCTATCTGCATGGCTGCACAGTTTGACTGGACTTTGGATGAGGACATGCAGAGGGAGAATAGAAGACGAAATGGGGAGTGGGGAGGTCAGGCCAAGCAACTAAGGGACACACTCACTCAGGCGCGCGCACCCACACACACAGGCACACACACGTAGGCGCGCGCACACACACACACACACAAAGTCAAACACACATACCGCTGACTCTCATATCCAGCTACCCATTCATAACCTTCAATTAACCTTCCTTCTGAAGACAGGCGAGTGCTCAAGTAGTGTGACTGAGAGCAAGTTACTGAGCAAACCAGCTGGCGAGCCCTTACTGATATTTTGAACATGCATGTATCTGCATGTGTATCTGAGTGTGTGTGTGTCTGTGTGCGTATGTGTGTCTGTGTGCGTATGTGTGTCTGTGTGTCTGTGTGCGTGCGCGCACAAGTACCCTCATTTGCTCTCATGCGTCTGCTTATGCTCAGTTGAAAATCAATCTTTACTAAGTGCCACCCCTCGCATTTTGGTAATCGTCTGAGCCTCATTGAAATTCACAAGACTGAAAACATACATTTCTTTATTAGTTTAGCATTGAAGAGCTAAATAAGTAGAAGCATGTGCAAATACTGCCAGAGAAGAGCAGCCCAAGCCCAGCCCTGTTTCATTTCTGTCCAGAAAAAGGATTTATAATGAGTCAGAACTGCTAGACCCACTCTAGAATATCAATTGGCCACATCTTATATTGGAGAAACCATTAAACCCTTTACCATGAATATATTGTGTTTATTTCAAGTAGACTTTACACCGATCTGATTGGCCTGATTGGTAGCGGCTGATAATTAGCATTTTATGGTGATCGACTGATCGGCTTTAATGTCATAATTCGCCGATCCGATCAATGACGTCCGCAAAAGACATTTACTCCGCGTCGCCATTGTGTACAGTATATTTGAATCCAAAAGCTAGTTTATTTTTAGCCTTGTCGCGTGTCTTTTGACATAGTACTGTAAATATCTGACCACCAATAAAACAAAATTTAAAAAACGTGGGAAAGACAACGCGTTTGAGACGGACAACATGTAATACATAGATCAAACTACAAGACAAATTTGGTCTTTCACGACTGCACTATGTCAAACTGCTGCAATAAAATCTTGTATTCCGATACCACCGCATCCCATTTTTTTACGATCACTGAGCTTCATCTTGTCAACTCAAACGCGACTGGATACACAACGACAACAATAATGGAGCGCGCCGTGTGTTTATAAGAACAAAATGGGGAAAAACGTGTGCTGGTCGTCACTGGTGCTCGGGAGATTACGATCATTTAAGGCTTGCTTGAGGTATGTTCACGTAGCTTTAATACAATACGGCTCGCAAGCAGGCAACAAAACGTTATGGAGCCTAGCAAGTTAGTGCTAGCACTAACGGTTGTAAGCGAGCATGCAGGCGTACTGTCGAATCATGCTCTAAAGTTTTGGTGTGTGTGAAGTAATTTAATTACAAGAAAGTAATTTAATTACAGTAAGTTAGCAGAGCTGCACGAGGTATGGCACGGTATGTGTTATTTAGCATAGCATATAGCAGTGGTCTAAAGTTTTATTTTCCCTGGTAGGACAGTCGATGTGCTGCTTGTCTTTAGGGAGTGTGTGGTTGAGTTTAGCTTTGTTAAAGTCTCCAAGAATGAGGGGTGAGTCTGGGTGTTTTTTTTTCAATTTCGTTTACTCGTTTACACTAGCAGTGTGGCATTCGTGTTAGCTTGAGGAGGAATGTTAACACTGGAGAGAATGAAAGATGCAAACTCACACGGTGAGTATAATGGCTTACAGTTAAAAAACAGCAACTCTAAATCCGGGCTGCAGTGTGCGCTGACCTCCGTGACGTCGGTACACCATTTTTCATTGATATAGAAGCACATCCCGTCGCGTTTTGTTTTCCCCAATAACGCCGTGTCACGGTTTGCCCGGTGTAGATGGAAGCCCGGAACCATTACGGCGCCATCGGGGAGGCGTTCACAAAGCCATGACTCTGTAAAGCACAGGGCGGCGTAACGTCCAAAGTCTTTACTGGTCTTCGTCAGAAGATGACACTCGTCCGTTTTGTTGGGTAGGGAGCATAGATTTTGCCTTCGTCGCCTTCATCTCCATGCACCATAGACCGCAGCCCCTCCCCCCCCAGTGAGTAACTCGGAGAAAAAACTGAGCGGATTTGCAAAAGTTGGTGAAAGAAAGTCCGGAGTAGACTCCCTAATGTTTAGAAAGTCTTCCCTTGTGTAAGTGAGTCGCGTAATGTCTGCAAAGATAAACGAAAAACACAAAAACATACTAGCGAGCACGTAACCGAGGCGACCACACGGGCGGGCGCCATCTTGTTCAACAAGATGCTCTTGCAGTCAAAAGTAATATTGCCTAGTTTTTAAGTCCAGACAAAACCACTACACAATTACAGTGAGAAAAGAAGTAGATCTAACGTGTGGTTTGGGGGGAAAAAGCCTGCTGATTAAACATTTTATCTGCCATGGAGAACAGGTGAGGAAGGGTTCATGCTTCATTTTAAGACCTCTTTGGTTTTGAGCCGGCGGCACGGTGGGTGACTGGTTAGAGCGTCAAGCTCACAGTTCTGAGGACCCGGGTTCAATCCCCGGCCCCGACTGTGTGGAGTTTGCATGTTCTCCCAGTGCCTGCATGGGTTTTCTCCGGGCACTCCGGTTTCCTCCCACATCCCAAAAACATGCATTAATTGTAAACTCTAAATTGCCCTTAGGTGTGACTGTGAGTGCGAATGGTTGTTTGTTTGTATGTGCCCTGCGATTGTCTGGCAACCAGTTCAGGGTGTACCCCGCCTCCTGCCCGATGACAGCTGGGATAGGCTCCAGCACCCCCGCGACCCTAGTGAGGAGAAGCGGCTCAGAAAATGGATGGATGGATGGTTTTGAGCCTATGAGATGAATTTTATATTCACTAAAGCAAGATGAGGGAAGATTTGTGGGGATGGATGACAAGGACATGGAATAAAACTGTGGATAGGTTCCTTTAAAAGACTTTAATCTGCTTGTTGATAACTCTTTGCTTCCTTATCCAAATTGTGTGTGTGTGTGTGTGTCTGCGTGCGTGCGTGCGTGCATGCATGCGTGTGTGCGTGCAGCCGCATGAAGGGAGGTCTGAATTGGAGCTGATGAGGCCCCTATAAACATGAACATCTGTGAGAGGCTATTCATACTGTAAAAATATGGTTGGGTGTAGAGTACTGTGTCTGTGTTCTCAAATTTGGGAGAACCACACCCCACGCTGAATAGCCTCTTTCATACAAGCACTGCAAACCTGAACTGGACATTATCCGGAAAAGTTGTGTGTGAGACCACAAATGTCTGAATCAGTCAGTCCAAACACTGGTGGATTTAACCCTTCCATGTCTCTGCTGCAAAGTCAGCACACTGTAAAGAGGTCACATACACGCGTTGTCTGATGGATGTTTGAAAGCACCTCTACTACCCAAAAATTAATTCCACAGACAAACTCTGTAATCTTGTAGGTAGTTGTTATCACAGACAATAATATATATACTATATTTTCCTCACACTCATAAAAAAAAAAAATAGCATAATGTCGAAGAGTGTTAGGGTTTTAAAATGACTACCTGCAAGTCTGTTGTGACTAAATAGTCAATGGGGAATAACCTCATCAATGTGGAACACAGTCTCACTACCTTGCAAAAACATGCATTAATTGGAGACTCTAAATTGCCCGTAGGTGTGAATGTGAGTGTGCATGGTTGTTTGTTTGTATGTGCCCTGCAAATGGCTGGCAACCAGTTCAGGGTGTACCCCGCCTCCTGCCCGATGACAGCTGGGATAGGCTCCAGCACGCCCGCGACCCTAGCGAGGAGAAGCGGCTCAGAAAATGGATGGATGGATGTATTAACTGGCACCCTTTTATGTTTTTTTTTATATATAAACTGTATTATATTCTTCTATATGTATCAGTTATGATAGTCTAAATGGCCTTGTCTTGACATAGTGTATGCTCACGAAAGGTGAGGATAATTTGTGCTGTCCTTACTGACTAGTTTTAAAAGAGGTAAATTAATGACACTTAGAACACTACAATAGTCGCTCCATTATTACTATGGGAAATTTAAATATCTGAACTTCTTCATTACACATTTCATCAATGGTCATTACGATTTGGTAAATGTTAACTCTTGCAACAGTGTGACCTCTTCTTTTACCTATTCAGTATCGAAAGTGGGAATCATTTTGAGTCAGAATCAATTAGCCGAGTTGGACGAGATGCTCTTCCATGTTCAATTTCACCCCTTTCTGTATGACTTTAGAGGTGGTCAGCAAAGTAGAAACAAACAGAAACAGTTTTTCCGATTTTATGTATTAAACTTTGTTGTCCTACTACTTATTATATTGAAATTCAGAATGCATTCATTTGGGTAAATGGACATACTTAGTATATGTGTTCGAACATGTTTCTAGGCCAAACTGAAGGCTTATAATACTTTTTTCTTTTCATTTTTTTACTTTTCTTTTTTTACATCACAAAAACCTGGCACTTGAACAGGGGTATGTAGACTTTTTTAATATTCACTGTATGTATGCTCGGCACGGTGGCCGATTGGTTAGAGCGTCAGCCTCACAGTTCTGAGAACCCGGGATCAATCCCCGGCCCCGCCTGTGTGGAGTTTGCATGTTCTCCCCGTGCCTGCATGGGTTTTCTCCGGGCACTCCGGTTTCCTCCCACAAACATGCATTAATTGGAGACTCTAAATTGCCTGTAGGTGTGAATGTGAGGGCGGATGGTTGTTTGTTTGAATGTGCCCTGCGATTGGCTGGCAACCAGTTCAGGGTGTACCCTGCCTCCTGCCCGATGACAGCTGGGATAGGCTCCAGCACGCCCTCGACCCGAGTGAGGAGAAGCGGCTCAGAAAATGGATGGATGGATGGATGTATGTATGCTCAGCATGGACCCATTTTACATATTATGACCGTGACAACAATTTAAGTGTAATATACAGTGCACACGTGTTTGTCTGTGTGTCAGTTGTCAGCATGGGTTACAGTTCAGACAGAGGAAGACTATAAGTGGAAGAGGCTCCAAACATACGGCTTATTTGTTAATGATAAGACGAATTCAGCATGCAGTTCTAAAGAAACTTCACAACGGCGTCATGACCTTGGGTCACAGTAACCTACAAACATGTATAAGAATAAAAAAAAAATCTAAAAGCTTAAGGAATACAATTCCTTTCGAGACAGTACAAAAAGACAACTATACTACGAGTAAAATTAACAACCTCAACCTTTAATGAAAGAAAACACTAAATTATAATTTACATGAATGAGGTAAGGAAACCAAACTCCACAAGTAATGATCTCTTTCAAAATGTAAAAGATTAAAAAAAAAAAACATGGGCTTTCCAGTTGAAGCCACAGTATATACCATCATGTCTATCTGAGTAATCGTTTTTCCTCGAAGGATAGCACAACCATTTTTTTTAATCTAGACTTGAGCTCTGCTAAAAAAAAAAAAAAAAGCCTGACTCCTATAATTATGACTGCCTTACAATCCCCCAAATTATTTTACATTGAATGGTGTCCTCTCAGCAATATATGCATCAAGCCTACTCAACAAGCAAAGCGCAACCTTTGCACATGCTACAAATTGTTGGGCTTCCGCAACATGTTCGTCCAATTTCTCCCCAAAGCTGACTGCTGGCTTCAGTAAATTCAACATAGTCAAAGACCGACATCTGTGCCATTCAGGTGAGCATTATTTTCTCTACAGTAATCAAATTGGATTCATGTTGCCATTTTTCCAGTTGATTACTTTCCATGAAAGAGTGATGAGACAGAGTGAGACTGATGAGAGAGTGATGTGAGAGAGAGAGAGGGAGAGAGAGAGAGAGAGAGAGAGAGAGAGAGTGAAAACCATGTGGACTCTTCCAGGAATGTGGCAAAAAATAAGCTATGAAGACAAAACAAAGAGTAGAATGGGAAAATCAATACCTTGTCTTGAGGAGAAGGCTCCTCCAAAGATGCAATTATGCTAAATTGCTTTGTTTATGATGTAGCAGCCGGTGAGAATTTCGCAATTTGAGGTTGGGAGCCAAATTAAAACATCATGACTCGAGGGGATAAAAACTAAAAACAAATTTATCCCAAATTTGCAAACAGAGACTGACATTTTTGGCATTTTTTGTGGGAACCCAAGATGACATTAAGGAACACAGAGGCCTCTTCGTTAAATTTGTTTTTGTCTGCCCAACCCTTATAGCTATTACTATAACCTATAACTATATAATTTTATTTATCTCTGGCAGTCCCTGCCTTCATTCACATGCTTTTACATCTAAATGCACAATTGCTTTGCTTTCACTGGGAAGTTATTTTTTTCTGCATATTGAAACAGCGGTTGATTAAATTTATCATATGACATTACTTTGGGGTGGCACGGTGGGCGACTGGTTAGAGCGTCAGCCTCACAGTTCTGAGGACCCGGGTTCAATCCCCGGCCCTGCCTGTGTGGAGTTTGCATGTTCTCCCCGTGGCTGCGTGGGTTTTCTCCGGGCACTCCGGTTTCCTCCCACATCCCAAAAACATGCATTAATTGGAGACTCTAAATTGCCCATAGGCATGACTGTGAGTGAGAATGGTTGTTTGTTTCTATGTGCCCTGCGATTGGCTGGCAACCAGTTCAGGGTGTACCCCGCCTCCTGCCCGATGACAGCTGGGATAGGCTCCAGCAAGCCCGCGACCCTAGTGAGGAGAAGTGGCTCAGAAAATGGATGGATGAATGGACATTACTTTGTGAGTATAAATTGTTTTCATGCTGATGTAACTTTGTACCTCTGCAAACAAATATGATAATACACATCTCAGGCTTCAAGCAAAACTATCTAGTCATTTTATATTAAAATAAGCAGTCAAATAATAAAATAATAGCATCTCAAGGTGGCCATGCAAACTGAAGTCATTGTTTACAGTTCTGTGCAGTGTTCTTCCAAATTTGATGCATACAATACTGGTCAGAAACTGAATTATTTCAAGATATGATGTTTGTGGAACATTTCATCGAATCTACTTCTTACTTCTCACTACTGCTACTACTACTACCGTTTTTAATTACTAAAACATGTACTTAAGCGGAGTCACATTGCTGCTACCACCACCCCTGTCTAGGCCCACATGCCTTCGAGCCACGCAGTTCTTTATACAACAGGGAAAACTGTGTGAACAGAGCTTGATATTGCCAGGTCAAGGCTTTAAAATAAATGCATTAGACAAGCAGCTTCCAGCGGAAGTGGATCTGTAAAATTACAATGAAGATGGCACATTTGTTGGATTTGTGGATGAGGATTGATTAAAAAAAATAACATGAGTACATTGTTAAACACTTCAATAAAATACAAATGAACTCAGTTTTGCTCCCGCTGCCTTTTTAAAAACATTGTTTTAGCGTGCATGCATGCTACCGTATGTTTTAAGCTAGCGTATGTTTTACCATGCCTGCGCCCAATAATACGGTGCGCCTTATGTATGTGTTAAATACAGAAATAGACCCCGTAACTGAGACTGCGCCTTTTAATACGGTGCGCCTTATGGTTGTGAAAATAGAGCAAATCTTATTTACATATTCAATATTAATGAGAAATCCAGCAGTCTCAATTGCCAGGCATAAAAGGCCAACTAGAATAGCTTGAAAAAGGGCCTCCTGGGCATTTTCAACCTAAAGTATCTTGCAAACCCGATAAAAGAACATCAAAGATTATCCATCCATCCATTTTCTGTACCACTTATCCTCACTAGTGTCGCGGGCGTGCTGGCGCCTATCTCAGCTGACTCTGGGCGAGAGGCGGGGGACACCCTGAACTGGTGGCCAGCCGATCACTGGGCACATACAGACAAACAATCATTCACACATCTATGGATAATTTAGAGTCATCAATTAACCTACTGTAGCGATTATGTATTAAATAAGAATTGTAATTAATTTAGGATAAAGTAATACGTTACTGCGTTACTTCCGGTTTAGCGTAAATTTGATTTGATTGTTGAAATCAAACTAATGTCTCGAAAAGGGCACCACGTCAAATTTTTCAAGTTTAACTTTAGGCGAAATGACGACAAACCTTTTTAAATCAGTCTCATGATCTGTAGGTTGCTACACTCTACGACTTTTTGAGTCCTATGTTACAGAGGTTTACTCAAATTCAGAACACACACAAAATACGACCACGAGTGGAATTTTATGGCATATTTAATGAAACACACAACTGCAAACTACAACAAGCAAATAACACTAAGGGTAAACGAAAGAAAGAAAATAAGGTGTACGAAAAAGGAAAAGAGGACATCGTGTGTGGTCGCTGGGCTAAACTAAATGAGCGTGTGAGCGTTTAATGCTTTGAGTCAGAGCGAGAGAAGGCAAAGTTGGGATTTCGTATGAAGCTAGTAATTTCCCCACAATTATTCCGCACTGATGTTGTACATCATAGTAAGGATTGCAGTGTCGACACACAAACGCAGATCAGCTGGTCTTTGGGGTGGTCTTCCTCCGGACCTCAGGCGGGAAAGAAGCAGGTTTGGTTGAAGAAAAACCAAATGCACAAAAATAAAAAGTAGTAGGAAAGGAAAGTTGTTGTCCCGTTTGGGATGCGCTCATAACTTTCCTGCCGGTTGACCTGGTGGCAGGCCGAGCTTTGGCCCTCAGAGGCTTGCGGGATCCCTTCAGGATGCCGGCAGTGGCTTTTTGAGGCCCCGCCGACCGATCGTGGCTATGGAGAAGCGATCGGAGCCGCACGGTCTACTTCTTCGATCGAAAACGTCGCCGGCTTGGTAGCGGCGGGCGTTCGCACACGTGGTGGCACCCGAGGACAAAAAGGGAACAAAAAAAGGGGCGGAGGGGTGCCCGGAGGCCACTGAGCTGGCGAGCTGCCAGCACAGGTACGAGGAGAAGGAAAAAGAAGCCTCAACTCAACTCTGAGAAAGGTGTGAGTTTAGAGTTAAATACCCCAAGGGCGGGGCGTAGGAAGAGGGAGTGCCGACTTTTAGAAGACCACGCCCACCAGCCTGAATCTTGTGTACAAATTTCAGTAAATAGGTTTTAAAATAATAATCTCAAACACTCCCAACTTTGTACTCTCACGCATAGAATCATTGTTTAAACTTTGGTCGTGGCAGATGGGTTGCTTATTGTTCAATCCAACATTTCGTACAGTTTGATTTCAAATCATGAACCGCTTTCGAAATCATGCAGAGGAGAAAGTGAGAATGGGGACACAGACACCAAGGCATACATTTGGAATATTTCTACAGAGTTTGCAAGGTATAAAAACGGACATTTTATCTTCCGTTAACAACCATCAAACCATCACTGCAAGCGCCACAAGTTCTGGCGCTTGCAGTTCCTCTCAACGCCAGTCGGTGGAGCCTCACACGCATGGGTGAATATTAACCACATAGTCTTCCCCAACCATTTGGTCAGGGAAGGGGTCTTTTGATGACAGGAATCAAGATTTGATGGGGAGCTGCTAATTAGGTTAAGGTCCACACCAGGCATTGTCCTAGTCGCTGTCTCAGAGCAGGGCAGCGTGGAGGAGTAGGGGTTCACAAGTGGGTGCGAGCCTCGATCTGCGGAGCGCAAGTCCGCTACACTATCATGCATGTTTTTGGAATATGGGAGGAAACCGGTGTACCCAGAGAAAACCCACGCAAGGACGGGGAGAACATGCAAGCGCCAGACAAGCGAGGCCGGATTTGAACCCCGGCCCTCAGAACTGTGAGGGAGATGTGCTAACCAGTCGGCCCCTGTGGCGCCTACATCAAAGATTATGAAAAATTAAAAATAAACCGTTGATGGCATGGGAGTCGAGCAGTAGACTTTCACTAAGTTTTCAACTTTTAAGAAAAGGTAAAATAAATGGTGAAGCGCTGTTAGTGAGTTGCAAATGTTAGAAGGTCACGTCCCGGTTTTCCTGTAGAAAACCTAAAAACATGTAGGGAAGATGCAAACTCCACTCAGAAAGGGCAAATTCAAACTCAGAACCTTAAACTGCGACAGGTGTGCCAGCAACGTTTTCCACCATGGTAGAATTACACATCTTGGATCGGATTTAATTCACAGGTTTGCTGTTTGTGCTTTGTAAAGGTACTAATCAAATCAAGGGTCCTCTCTAAGGGACTGTTTTATAAGGTACACAGTCTCTATTTGTCGAAATTGCTTGCTGTGTAATCTAAAATGACATTAAGGACAGGATTACAGCATCTGGTGCCAATCACTGTAAATAAGAATGCATTCTCAATGCTTAAGAGTGATGTTCACTGTGCATCTCCAAACTACATTGCGCCTTGTGTGTGACTTACAGTAAAAAGGTTGCAATGGCAATTTGCGATAGGAGTGAGAAGAAGGGAGCCGAAGCACTGTGGTGGCACACCACGTCAAACCCAAGTTGCACTAACAATTGCTCGCAGGAATGCAGAAAACAAATTTCCCATCAAAAAGTGTCATGCACATTCTTGTGCCAGCTGATGAGTCCAGTGCTACTGAAAGATGAAACCCAAGGAGAATATGATTGACTTAGGTGTCAACTGAGAAAAACATAGCATGACACAACCAAGGAAAATCATTTTAAAATGACCCCAACATGTCAATATGAAACATACTGTGCTATGTTGACATGCTTGAAGTTCAAATAAAATGAAAGAGGTGCTAATATTTCAGAGGAACCTTTAAAACAAGCGCAAGCAGGAAGAAATGAAGTCTCGCTTCATCTGCAATACAGCACCTCAGATCACCTGTCATCTTTCTCAGCTGAGGCTTTTTCCATCTGTTGCCTTTGGCCTATTTCAAGCCCCAACAGAGGTCATCCAAAGGCAGCAACTGCAACCAAGACAACAGGGCGGCTGAGGGTATTACAAAAAAAGAAATCCATGACATTAATCAAAAAAGTTCTGAAGATGTTGACCTTTTCTCTCAATTGTTCCATCAAGGGGGGCAGTCTATGATAGTGAAGGAAAGTCAGGCTATTTCCCTTTGCCTTCTCAGAACAGAACTGCGCTCAACTAAATCTAAATCATTCAAATGCTTAGGACAACTGTACCAAGTAAAGTGACTACCAATGCCATAAGAAATATGAGCAACAACCTAAAGACCAGAAGACTTTATAACGATTTGAGAATATTAAAATTAAGAGGGTGCAGAACCATGGATAGGCTAACACTGCTACTTTGGCCGAACCTCACTCCATTGATTCAAACTTTATTCCAGTGCAAAAAGGCTCTCGTACAGAAATTTTTTTATTCCCCATATATCACAAAACTGATGAACAGCAAAATAACATTAAGTGCAAGAACTCATTTTGTGCATTTTTTTCCCACCAAAATAAATTCACTCAAAGATTTTAATATTATAATATGTTTGCCCTGCATGTCATTGAAAATCTCTGAATTAATAGGCCGACTCACTCACCTGTATGATACAGTGCAGTATACGGCACGGAAGTTCACTCTGCTTTGTTGAAGCCAAACAAAACCGGCACGTCTCCCCTGCATGGCAAGTCCGCCTTTCTGTCACAACAGCCGCTTGTCCACCATACTTTTTTGCAACGCTATTAACAGCGTTAAGTACAGTAAGTCGATGTTTTTGGAGGACACACAGGACACAACTCATCATGCACATAGAACAAATTGGCAATGGAACGATTCTTGTGAAGTAAAAAAAAAAAAAAGGGTGTTGTTTGTGTACTTTTGTTGAGATTAGTCAATAGATCGGCTGCTCGCCGGTCCCCAGCAAGCATTGCGGCATGCAATGCTGAACTTTTTCTCCGTACTAAGGACGTGAATCATTATCAGTTAAGTGTGTTTATGTTACCTCTGGTTCATTGAATGTGTGTATTAACCGCAGGGTTACATTTATGTTGTCCATTTTTAACATGAACATGACTTATGTGCGATACAGTAACGCCCCTGCTTATTTCAGCAAGACAATGCCAAACCACATTCTGCACGTGTTACAACAGCGTGGCTTCGTAGTAAAAGAGTGCGGGTACTAGACTGGCCTGCAGTCCAAACCTGTCTCCCATTGAAAATGTGTGGCGCATTATGAAGCGTAAAATACGGCAATGGAGACCCTGGACTGTTGAACAGCTGAAGCTGTACATCAAGCAAGAAAGGGAAAGAATTCCACCTACAAAGCTTCAACAATTAGTGTCCTCGGGTCCCAAACGTTTATTGAATGTTGAGAAAAGAAAAGGTGATGTAACACAGTGGTAAACATGACCCTGTCCCAGCTTTTTGCAGCCATAAAATTCCAAGTTAATGATTATTTGCTAAAAACAATAACGTTTGTCAGTTTAAATATTTTAAAAATCATTAAATATCTTGTCTTTGTAGTGTGTTCAATTAAATATAGGTTGAACATGATTTGCAAATCATTGTATTCTGATTTTATTTATGTTTAACACAACTTCATTGGAATTGGGGTTGTCGTTTGCTGTTTTAAGATTAACAACATGACATCAGCTATGTTAAATTGAGTTTCATCCACAAAAATTTGTGCAAAAATCACAAAAAACAAAATTCACAACTCGTCTTGGAGCATAATTCTGCTCAACACGGGAAGTAAAACAAGAATTCAGATTATTCCATTCCATTAAAAATACCAAATAATCAATTAATTAATTGTGCATTCTCCCCAGCATAGATCAAGGAGATTTTTCAATTACAACATTAAAAAAAAACATTATATCCCTCAAACTAGCATTATATTTACAGCATGACTGGTTTGTTCATTTCTCGACATCTTCCTTTTCACTGACATACTTCATTCCTACTTTGTCTCATGCAATCTCCTCCCTCCCATTCTTCTTGACATGGCAGTCTCCAAGGAATGCGTATTTTCTTTACCTTCTTTCTCCACGTTTCTCCATTTTTCCACAGATATAAAAAGAATAATACTGTCTGTTGCGTAAGCACACGTGTATACATTATTCTCCATTCATCCAACCCTCCAGAATCATTGCCTACGGTTTTGAGCCAATGCCAGCAGGTCAAGTATATGCAATCGCTTCATCTAATAACCTACAGCAACTCATATCACGCGAGATCACAAACTCAAAGTAAAAATATCTCACGCACTTAAAGCCAACGTGAAAATTGGTTGTGTGAGGGTGGTTTACTTTGTAGCACATTAAGATTTAGGTAGGCAATGATTTTAACTCTTGACTGCATCTTAAGGACTTCAGATACAATCTGGAGCATCAAAAAATGTAAATGTAAATTGTATCTTATGGGCCCGTTGAAGGTCAACATGTCCTGCTGTCTATAATTTGAGAATCAATTACAGTGTTGTTTAGCCAGCAGATAAAATGAAGTCATGAGGTCTTAGAGGCCAAAGTCACCTTCAGAACAGGACTTGTTGGGTCTGCATGGCGATGAGCTGGTGCTAGCAGATAAAAACAGGAGAACGTGGTGGGCTATGGCTCAGACAAAAGAAATGACCATGCGGTATAGTGATGGAACCCTTGTCTCATGTGCCCCTTCGAAGGAATCCAACATAATTCTCTTGTTCAACATGTTTAATACAGGGATGCAGCTCACTGCTAAGTAGAACATCATAAATAATTGCCGCTGAAAATGATGGAAGAGTCACAAACTATTACATAGTGTATGTACACTTATTGTGTGAGCACCCTCATACAACACTATTCCAACCAGCACAAAGGACATGCTCCAATGTTTACAAGTTTGTGAATAAGTGAAATCTGTAAGTAGAGTTTCATCAGAAAAACACAATAAATAAATACAACTATGGAGCACCTCAAAGAAATCAGCAAAATTTTATTCCCAAATCCCGACAATAATGCAGCCATTTTCCATATAATGTTCTTGACATTACATTGTCATAAGTGTTCAGAGTTATTTTTACAGGTATGTTTGACTTTACAAAAAACTACAGTTGAAGTTCACTCTAAAACTAAACAGACATAACAAAAGAATTACACTTATTGAATGTCAAATCCGTCAAAGACTTTGTTTCTTTCTTCGTTTTTGTTCACAAAAATCCCTAGCTCAAAGCTAACTCATAACGAATGAAAAACACCATTGACGAGCTAACGAAAATGACCATCAAACTTGCGGCACTTATATCTCTCAAACTAATGAATATTGGTAGACAAACGTTGTATAAACACATGCAAACAGGCAATATAACAATACTCTCAGCCGCATATTCTTCAAACTCTGTAGAAACCGAGTTATATTAACAATATTCAATCGTGACTTTTACTTTCTTTGTTACTGCAAGTCTTTATCTCATTGCTAGCACCACACTGCCCCTCAGAGGTCAAGATGTGCACAGCAGGAACGGCGATGCCAAATAGGCACACACAAACGGGGCAGTACAAGCATCTAACCCTCACTACATTATTCCTATCCACCATTACATTGTTGATAAAACTATACCCCAGATGCATTGCTGCACATGTGGAGAAACCAAATGCTGTTCCCATCATATACTGAAAAAAAATAACTAAATTCAACTTAAATTATTTTGCACTTTGAAAGTATAATTTGTCCATCCATCCATCCATCCATCTTCTACCGCTTATCCGAGGTCGGGTCGCGGGGGCAGTAGCTTTAGCAGGGACGCCCAGACTTCCCTTTCCCAAGCCACTTCATCCATCTCTTCCGGGGGGATCCCGAGGCGTTCCCAGGCCAGCAGAGAGACGTAGTCTCTCCAGCGTGTCCTGGGTCGTCCCCGGGGTCTCCTCCCGGTGGGACGTGCCCGGAACACCTCACCAAGGAGGCGTCCGGGATGCATCCGAATCAGATGCCACCTCATCTGGCTCCTCTCAATGTGAAGGAGCAACGGCTCTACTCTGAGATCCTCCCGGATAACCGAGCTTCTCACCCTAGTATAATTTGTATTCATTGTTTCTTGACAATATTTTTTATGGTTTTCGAATGTATTTTGTTTTTAATATATTCAATTGGAGAATATGATTATGTTTAAGTAAAGCAGTGGTTATGCTGCAATTTAAATAAATATTTGTGTTATTATTGGTTCTATTGAAGTTTATTTTTTAATTTTTTGAGAAGAGGTCAGACAGGTTCTCTGTGGATAGGAGGAGCTTCCAGAAGACTGGACCACTACAGTCAAGGTGATCAGAGAGACAGGCAGGTGAGTACTTGGTGTATCTTCTGGTAGGAAACAGGAAAAGGGGATTTGGCGGTGGAACCTCAAAGTACAGGAAATCATATAAGAGGTGGGCTGAGAAGAAGTGGGACACTGAGAGGACTGGGGAGAGGAGAAAGGAATAAATGGCGATGCAACGTAGGGGGAAGGTAGAGGTGGCAAAAGGCCAAACAAGAAGCATATGATGACATGTATGCCAGGTTGAACACTGAAGAAGGAGAAAATGAGCTAAACAGGTTGGTCAGACAGTTGATGGACAAGTACAGAGGTCAGAAGGAACTACATTGTGTCTTTGTAGATCTAGAAAAGGCCTATGACAGAGTACCCAGAGAGGAATTGTGGTACTGCATGTGGAAGTCTGGAGTGGCAGAGAAGTGTGCTAGAATACTACAGGACATGCATGGGGGCAGCAGAACAGCGGTGAGGTGTCCTATAGGTGTGACAGAGCAGTTAAAGGTGGAGGTGGGACCTCATCAGGGATCAGCCCTGAGCCCCTTCCTGTTTGCAGTGGTGATGGATAGGCTGACAGATGGGGTTAGAGTGGAATCCCCATAGACCATGATGTTCGCAGATGACTTTGTGATCTGGAGTGAAAGCAGGGAGCAGTTAGAGGAACAGTTTGAAAGGTGGGGGGCATGCACTGGAAAGGAGAGGAATGAAGATTAGCTGAAGTAAAACAGAATATATGTGCATAAATGACAGGGGTGGAGGGGGGAGAGTGAGGCTACAGGGAGAAGAGATAGTGAGAGTGGAGGACTTTATATACGTGGGGTCAACAGTCCAAAGCAATGGTGAGTATGGTAAGGAAGTGAAGAAAATTGGTCCGAGCAGGTTGGAATGGCTGGAGGAAGGTGTCAGGTGTGTTGTGTGCCAGAAGAGTCTCTGCTAGGATGAAGGGCAAAGTTTATAAAACAGTGGTGAGGATTAGAGACAGTGGCACTGAAGAAACAACAGGAAGCAGAGCTGGAGGTGGCCGAAATGAAGATGTTGAGGTTCGCTCTAGGAGTGACCAGGTTGGCTACGATTAGATATGAGCTCATCAGAGAGACAGCCAAGGTTAGATGTTTTTGAGACAAAGTTGGAGAGAGGAGACTTGAATTGTTTGGACACGGCCAGAGGAGAGATAATGAGTATATTGGTAGAAGGATGATGATGACGGAGCTGCCAGGCAAGAGAGTTGGAGGAAGACCAAAGAGAAGACTGATGATTTAGTTTTTCCTCATACCAACCTACCTGTTGCTCATTGTTCTCTGTTTGAGTAATACAACTTGATCAAGCCTTTTCTAACATTCCATACTACAAAAATAAGGAAAGTATGTATGATTATCTCTCTCTATCTGTTATTCGATAGGACCGAAAACGTTATCGGCCAAAACTCAAGGCTGCAATATTGCTATTGGATCGGAAGTGACAAAGCTAGATCGGGACTTCGCTAATGAATATGATGCCTTATTTTGTTCTGCAAAGTTGCCTACTTTATTCAATACCATGCAAAATGCTGGTCTTTAACCATAAAAGTCAAACGTATCAAACCATGACTTCACACACCACTGAGGGTGACTGGAGTTCATCTCATTGACAAAAGAAAGACCACCGACCACCATGGAGCCTCATTTGCAGGGGTCCTTGAGTGGATATATGTACAGCCGCACAGGTCCTGCAAGATGTCAGTGGGACAAAAATACACAAATGTAAACACAGTCATCTTAGATTACAGATATGTCCTGACAGTGTTTCCCTAAACTTGTTTTATGTACTGTAAATTCTACTCAAATAAGAGCAGGGAATGTGGGTTAGTTTGTAAGAAAATAATGTTCAAAAACGCACGGGCCTCTTTAGATGCAACCCCAAATCCAATGAAGTTGGGACGTTGGGTTAAACATAAATAAAAACAGAATACAATGATTTGCAAATCATGTTCAACCTATATTTAATTGAATACACTACAAAGACAAGATATTTCATGTTCATGCTTGATGTACAGTTTCAGCTGTTCAACAGTCCGGGGTCTCCGTTGTCGTATTTTACGCTTCATAATGCGCCACACATTTTCAGTGGGAGACAGGTCTGGACTGCAGGCAGGCCAGTCGAGTACCCCCACTCTTTTACTATGAAGCCACGCTGTTGTAACACGTGCAGAATGTGGTTTGGCATTGTCTTGCTGAAATAAGCAAGGGGGTCCATGAAAAAGACGTTGCTTGGATGGCAGCATATGTTTCTCCAAAACCTGTATGTACCTTTCAGCATTAATGGTGCCTTCACAGATGTGTAAGTTACCCATGCCATTGGCACTAACACAGCCCCATACCATCACAGATGCTGGCTTTTGAACTTTGCGTCCATAACAGTCCGGAAAGTACTTTTCCTCTTTGGCCCGGAGGACACGACGACCACAATTTCCAAAAACAATTTGAAATGTGGACTCGTCGGACCACAGAACACTTTTCCACTTTGCATCAGTCCATCTTATATGAGCTCAAGCACAGAGAAGCCGGTGGCATTTCTGGGTGTTGTTGATAAATGGCTATTGCTTTGCATCGTAGAGTTTCAAGTTGCACTTACGGATGTAGCACCGAACTATATTTACTGACATTGTTTTTCTGAAGTGCTCCTGAGCTCATGTGGTGATATCCTTTACACATTGATGTCGGTTTTTGATGGGATCGAAGGTCACAGGCATTCAATGTTGGTTTTAGGCTTTGCCGCTTACATGGAGTGATTTCTCCAGATTCTCTGAACCTTTTGATGATATTATGCACTGTAGATGATGAAATCCCTAATTTCCTTGCAATTGTACGTTGAGGAACATTGTCCTTAAACTGTTCGACTATTTTCTCACGCACTTGTTTACAAAGAGGTGAACCTCGTCCCATCTTTGCTTGTGAATGACTGAGCAATTCAGGGAAGCTCCTTTTATACCCAATCATGGCACCCACCTGTTCCCAATTAGCCTGTTCACCTGTGGGATGTTCCAAACAGGTGTTTGATGAGCATTCCTCAACTATCTCAGTCTTTTTTGCCACCTGTCCCAGCTTTTTTGGAACGTGTTGCAGCTATAAAATTCAAAGTTAATGATTATTTACAAAAAAAAATAAAGTTTATCAGTTTGAACATTAAATATCTTGTCTTTGTAGTGTATTCAATTAAATATAGGTTGAACATGATTTCCAAATCATTATATTCTGTTTTTATTTATGTTTAAAACAACGTCCCAACTTCATTGGAATTGGGGTTGTACATGACTTTGCTTGACTCTAATCTTGATCACCTGCTTAGGGTTATGCTATCTTTATAAATCTAACTACTGCATATGATATATTAAAGTCACCACGTATTTTATACAGGATGCTACAAAATCCTACCTCAGGTTTAATTTTTCCTATATAACTTCCCAACAATGTATCTCTGGTTCTTATATCCACAGCACCCACACTTCTACCACTACCATAATTTCACAAGATTTCAGCAGTAAGAACCACATCCTGTCTTCCAATGTTTTTTTTTTCCCAAAAAATCAGTATAAATTGCAGCAAAATCTAGTTTTCTCTCCTCCTATGCTCCTCTACACACAAAATGCCCAACACAGATAAAATATGAGTAATTGTGTTCCACTGATCATAAATGTCACTCCAGGCATTTTAATATTCAGATCCCATATAATACAGACGGAAATCTTACAATCCATCAAGTAGGGAGTTGCTTTTATTTTCTGACTTCATTCATTCTACGCTGTCCCATGTAACACATGCTATTCCATGCAAGTCTCCCAAAGGTATCAGCCAAACAAGACGCAACTGTGATTTACAATAGACGAGGACACTGTATTATTAACTGGACAGGCTCACAGCCTGGAGGCCAGAACATTACCTTCACACAGGGGTACATGCCACAGGCAGCTGTTGGTCTCTCGGTGTGGTAAAGCGACACATTGTAAAAGTGATAGATAGGGTGTGTGCTCGTAAGCTTTGAGTAAACTCAGTGTCCTGAGTATATCCAAATATATACTGGCTTTGGAAATGACCAATACATGAACAAAACCTCTCTTTTTAGCGTGAGAAATGCACACACTCTGCATAGAGTAAAACATTTGTCAAATAAATTAAAAAAATATACAAATAAGTGACCATATGCCACATACAGTTTTTACACCACAGTCTAACACACGCAGCAGAAGGAAGCTAATTCCTAAATAAGAAATGTGGGTAGAATAATCCCAACTGTGTGTGCACGATAAAACCACTAATGGTATCCGCAGTCCATTCAACACACAAACACATCTGATAATAAGCTAACAAGATAACCTAAATGCATGGGATAGATTGGAAAAATAACTGATCATGTTTGGTGTGAAGAGTGGTTTGAGGCAGGCCAGTTGGGCCCATCTCATTTGGCATCAAATCCCTTCCTAGCTCTGGCACAGTCCTCACCAGTGGCAGCTGGAAAGTGAGGCCATAGCCCTTTTGGTGATTGCAAAATTGGGAGCACCCCTGCGCATATAAATGACAGTTTGGCTGTAGCTTTAAAAAAAAAAAAAAAACACTAAACCCAATCTGTTCACTCCTATTTTGCCCTTATGGTGCGTCCCTCGAGGGCACGAGTTCAAATGCATTCGTGCTCCTTTATCTCCATTAAAATAGGGGACCCTCTGCTCACTGTCTTGCTCCTGATTCTCAGCTGAAACCTCAGACTCCCTCCTGCCTTCTTTCATTGTTGTGCTCTATTCCTCTTTCTGCACTACACTCATCTGCACTACACTCATCCAAGGAAATTATAGGCCACCTCCATTTATAAGAAAGGCCTACTTTGGTCTACCATACATCCATCCATTTTCCGTACCACTTATCCTCACTAGGGTCATAGACAAGCTGGAGCCTATCCCTGCTGATTCTGTGCAAGAAGCAGGGTACACCCTGAACTGGTCGCCAGCAAATCGCAGGGCACATAGAAATAAACAACCATTCCCACACATATGCGTGCGTGCATGCGACCATAGCAGCTTTAAAACGTACTTCTATGTGTGGAAGATTGTTATACCTGACAATATCCTTGTCTTGCTTCAAATTCATACAAATGATCAATAATTATAATTAGCCATACTACTATTACATTATACTATGTTAACTGGTCATGTCAACTTTTTTTTTTTGGTCAACACCATCTCCCCATATTAATCCCAATTTTATTTCATACAGTATACTAATTGGGACATCCGCAATGGGTCGATGAGGCCATAGTGCTGATTTAACTGGGCTGCAGCAGGGGGTTGATTAAAGCCCATAATAATCCTGTGGACATGTTCCTAAAAACATTTTTGGGAACAAGTCAGCGGTCCCATCTATTGACCACCTGATCAAACATATACACAGCCAAACCAGGGCAATGACAATAGTTGGTCGCTGTATAATTATCTTTGCCAATTCTGCTGTCAAAATCTATTGGAATCGTTTAACAATGATATGAAGCAGTTTGGTATCTGTGACACAATTCAAATAAATAAAACAAAATAGCAAGTCAGCATTCAAACAAAGGAATGCAAGCAGGGATGGGGTTACTCCCCTCCCTCTGGTGGTGCTTATTTTCCCCTTATCTCTGATTCAAATAGTTCCCCTCACTTTTCATTACGGATTAGCTTTTTCATTAAGCTTCTGTAAGTGACATACTCTTCTGCCAAATTGTTTGGATTTCATAATCTGAACCAAAAAAAAACAATAATCTGATTTTACTTTTGAGATGCAGAATTACAATATATCATTGCACAGCAATGTAAAGTGCTCTAAAGAATAATAAAATAATAATAATTAAAATAACACTTTAAAATAATTGTATTTCCAAAATCTCCAGGAATGATTACAAGGGATGGAAACAACACATTAATAGACATGTAATGTTCACCACCACCACAGATGCAATTGGTTCCTAGTTGGTCCATATACCACAAGGAAATGATCACTGTATTTTACATAATTCTACTTTCTAATGAACTAACAATCCAAAGGCAATCGACACCTAACCTCCCACTGAGGTTAAAACCCAAGCAAAGTCAGCAAAGAAATACAATCACTTAAAAAATATATATTACCGTAATTTCCGTGTATAATCTGCACCCATGTATAATATGCACCCCCAAAGTTGACATCAAAATTCTGGAAAACACTTCTCCCTATGAATAATCCATTTTTACAATGCATGATTTTGCTTCCACCCATATGATCAAAACATGAAGTATTATCTGTATTTTGTTTTCTTTCAAATAATTAAGCACTTTATTTGAACACGTAATTCTTTTTATTTACTTGCTCTTATTTTGAAATTCACAGCCCTACTTTTATTGAGTAAATGAGAAAACACACAGTTGTGCTCATATGTTTGATTACCCTGGGAGAATTTGTAAGATGGGTACAATTCTTTAAAGAAAACGAAGCGCCAGGCGAAACACATTTAATTTTATTTCAATGGGATTCAATTTAAACTGTCAAGCATTTCAGACAAGCATTATCATTAAACAAAACATAACCATAAATAAATTAATGATGGTTATTGTTCAGTCATCAGTCGTATTTAAAAAAAACAATATTTCACAAATTCTGCCAGGGTATGTAAACTTATGAGCACACCTATACATACATATATGCAGTCATACGTACCACTGTAATATTGGAATGAAAGTGTAGGCTATACCTTTTTCCTAACCTCTAGGTGGCTGTGGCATATTAGAATGAAAGTGTACTGCTTTTTCATAACCTCTAGATGGTGGCATACATTTATAAATGTGAAAGTTTTTCCATCTTCCCCTATGTATGTATAATGCGCACTATTGACTTAACATTTTTTCGGGGGGAAAAAAATGTGTATTATACACGAGAAAGTACGGTTTTATTTTTCTTTGCGACAGAAAATAGGTTAAGTCAGCAGACAGTAGGCTATAGTAAGCATGTATGTTTGACATTTTTATGTCATATCCGCAAATAGACACAGTCTTGATTTAATTAGTCTTCTCAGCATGACAACAATATAAGAGAAACAGCGAAAATGTTCAACAAAAGTAAATACAAGGAGGTCTACTCTGTTTGCTGTCACTTACAACAGAATGGACACTTTCTGTCATCATTTACATGCAAAATGTCACCTTCTCTCTTTGCAACCACAAAGAAGGTTTTTATGCGCTGTACTGCGATGTGCTTCACAAACATTTTCTTCCCGGCTATGAGATGCACAGTGAAAAAGTGAGAGGATCTTCAATGCATTTTGCCTCTGGTGGATTCTCCACATCTCTCTCTTTTATGCACCACTGGTCCACTGTAATTTGTGTATCCAGACTATAGTATGTAGGCTTTGTTTTCATTGCACCGAAATGAGGCAGCACATGCTGTTTGAAAAGGGGCTCAGGCTACGGAAGTTGTAATTACTGACAAGCCTTCATGATTGGGCTTTTCAATGCTGAGCGCTATAGTGTTGTGGGAATGTATTAATGTTAAATAAATGCATGTAGTGTGCCAAACTGGATAGAGAGAGGGTGAAATATGGATTACACCGAAAACGGCGTGGGAACAAGCATCGACACTGAAACGAGATGGTGGGATCTGCATACAATTCAATCCTGGCCCTGTTCCACAGGCAGCCATTTTTGTTAAGTGACCCACATACTGAAAGCCCGCCATCTTTCATAAACTGGGACACGTATCCCCTGATGCATAGGTATGAACAATCAGCCTGACAGATAGGTAGTTGCTCCTCCTTAACCCTGGCAAGTGCTGACTGATGCGTCCCTCACATCCTTCCAACTTTCTTCCAATCTCTTCTCTTCCTTACTGTACTCCTCTCCCCAGCCCCCTTCTCCAACTAGACTCCTGTCCACGGGTGCCCTCTCTTCTTCTCTCACCCTCCCAGAGGCTAATGTTTAGTTGTTTGCAGTGTGCGCAAACACACACAGAAACACACACACTTCTACCCATCAATTATCTGCCTACTCTTCTTTTGGCTACTTCACTTCCCTTTCTCTATACTAAGAACACCCCCACCCAAACCCCCCCAGCCTGCACATACATGTTCTTTGTAGTCCCCTTCACTCCCACCTCCCACCCTAAGGGCAGCTGAGTGCCCTCACCCAAACACACACATAGTGCCAGATGTCCCAAAAGTTGAGGCCACGCAAAATTAACAAAAGGAACAATAGAAATGAGACTTTGAGGATTATTGAATGTTTCTGACCTCTCTTATTTCCAAGCTTTTAATGCCACGTAACAATCAGTAAGAAAATATCACAGGATTCTAGTTGTAAAGCGACATATACACAATAATAATAGAGCAGTATTTGCAGTTGCGACATGGCATTTATGAAAAATCATACAAATTTGTGGTTTTATTTGGTACACAATCTACAACAACGGATCCTGATATGATACAGTGGGAATGATTAAAGTGGATTAAAACAGGGAGAGGATTCAAAGATTTCTTGTGTAAGCTTGCAATATTACTCTTCATTTTTGCTATCCCGCCTACACATTGTGATGCAGAAGCACACTCAAAGATCAGAATTTACAGTTCTAAGCTGTACTGTAGTGAGCACGACTGAACCACTTTGTAAAATAATGGCTGTACTTTCTTGGTGGCTGGGCCTCTAATCAAATATGGCTCTTCTATTAACAGTCTGTGGCATTACTACTGAATATACTGTAGGCTCAACTGACCAAAGAGCGTACAAGATACTGTGTTCAGGGGAAATTCAAACACACTCCCGCTGACTGACAGATTAACTGTTGTAGACCCCGGACCTAAGAACTGACCTTCTTTACTACTCAGCTGTCATGCATTTAGTCTTGGCAAGTCTCAAAGTTTATTGCCTCATGTGGGTTAAGAGGCCAAAATTAGAGGAATGGTTTGGGGCAATTGCTTCCCAGATATACACTTCATGCAGATGGCTCAACAGGCTGGCATGCACCATCTAACGGCCCGCATGAGCAGCATTTAAATGAGCTAACTGCAACCTGCTCTAGCCAATCAGGCATAAGAACTGGAGGTCCTTTTCAACTGCTCCCCAGTGCCACATGTCTGGAGGCTCACAAGGGTCACACTGCCAGGGCACAGGGCAACCTTTCCTCCCAGACATGGTTTGCTTAGGAGGAGGAGGCAGGCCGCCCAAGTGTAATGCTGTGCATCAATCTGGGGCAAGACAGCTGGTAATAACACTTAACATAGAAGCAGCCCAACAGCCAGAGAGGAGAATATGGAGGCGGACAGAGGAGTTGCAGACAAAGAAACAGGGAAGAATGCCTTAATGCCTGTCCAAGAAGGGCTGTTAATTACCTCTCACCAAAACAAGTTCATATTAACTGCATAACTATTAGGATGATGCGATTAGGCCTAGGGGAGAAGGAGTAAATTCATCGTAACTTGTGGACTTTAAAAAGTAAACTTTGCACAATATTTGTTGGTGAGACTGTGTGAAATGGGTGAACATCAGCACTCTGTAGACGTTCTGCACTTGCTTCACATCAAAAGTAAATTTGCAGACCTTCAGGTGATTCAACTCTTGTAAAGCTGGAGGCATCAAGAGAAGGGGCAGAAAGCAGAAAAGGTGACAGTGTGTCAATGTTTTCCGCAAGGCTGTACTACAAAGTCTGACAAGGATTATTGTCTTTATGTGTACCAGTTCACTTGTGCACCCAAAAACTTGACAGAACATTCCATAAGTAAGCCTCTGTTTTCATTTCAAATATCTGATACACATGCACACACACATAGTCAGTGGATATACAGTACAATGTCTAATACCCCTGTTCACATGCCAGGTTTTTGTAAATAAAAAAAAAAATGAATTAAAAGTGGTCCCTGTACTACTCAATTGAAAAAAAATAAGTCTATTAAAGAGGGGGAATAAAAATTAGACTTTACACCGATTTGATCAGCCTGATCGGTATCGGCCGATAATTAGCATTTTATGCTGATCGGCTTTAAAGAAATTTACTCTGTGTCGCCGTCGTATACAGTGTATTCGAATCCAAAAGCTAGTTTATTTTTAGCCTTGTCGCGTGTCTTTTGACGTATTACTGTAAATATCTGACCACAAACAAAGTTATTTACAACAAAAAAAAACATGTCGGTGTTGTGGGACAGACAACACGTAATGCCCGGATCAGACTACAATACAAATTTGGTCTTTCGCGATTGCACTATGTCAGACTACTGCAATAAAATCTTGTATTCCGATACCACCGCATCCCATATTTTATGATCACTGGGCTTCATCTTGTCAACTCAAACGCTACCGGATACACTCGTTGCCACGGCCACGACAACAATAATGGATTGCACCATGTGTTTATAAAACAAAGCAAAGCAGCGCATTTGTAGCGCATTTCATACACAAGGTAACTCAATGTGCTTTACATGATTAAAAGCATTGAAAAACAAAGAAAAAAACAGCTTATAAACATTTAAAACAAAGAGGGAAAAAAATTCAAACAATACAATTAAAACAGCGTACAGTGCAAGAAATAGCATTTAAAAGTGGAAATGCTCTAAAAAGCATGGGAAAAAGCATTGTGACTAATTGGGGCTGACGTCACTTCTGTTGGTAACTTATTCCATTTGTGTGCTGCATAATAACTAAATGCTGCTTCACCATGTTTGCTTTGGACTCTGTGCTCCACTATTTGACCTGAGTCTGTCGATCTCAGAGCCCTACTGGGTTTATATGCCATTAGCATTTCATTCATGTATTCCGGACCTAAACCGTTTAGTGATTTATAGACCAGTAGCAGAACTTTAAAATCTATTCTAAAGCTGACTGGAAGCCAGTGTAAAGACTTTAGAATTGGAGTAATATGCTCTGACCTCTTTGTTCTGGTCAGAACCCGAGCTGCAGCATTCTGAATGAGCTGCAGCTGTTTAATGCTCTTTTTAGGGAGTCCAGTCAGAAGACCATTACAATAATCAAGTCTACTTGAGATAAAAGCATGGATGAGATTCTCCTGGTCTGCTTGACACATGCAAGCCTTAAGACCAAATGGGGAAAAACGAGTGTTGGTGGTCACCGGTGCTCGGGAGAGGATGTTCGTTTAAGGCTTGCGTGAGGTATGTTCACGTACTTTTAATACGATACAGCTCGCAAGCAGGCAACAAAACGTTATGTAGCCTAGCAAGCTAGTGCTAGCATTAACGGTTGTAAGCGAACAGGCAGGCGTTCTGTCGAATCATGCTCTAAACCTTTGGTGTGTGTGAAGTAATTTAATTACAGTAAAGTAATTTAAATACAGTAAGTTACCACCCATTATTTCTGTCATGTTATAATGTTGGTTTGACCTGACTGATTAGAATACACGATCTGACATGAGCAGTGATTTCCAACCTTCATGGAGCCAAGGCACATATTTTTCAATTGAAAAATCTCACGGCACACCAACAAACAAAAATGTCATAAAAAGTGGATACATTAATTACTGAATGTACTTCCTTCCATCTAATAGAAGATCATTCATTTGTTTTGTCTGTCACTATGCCTCACTGGCATAAATTGATGAACAAAGATACATTTACTGTAAGTATACTTTTTTGAGCAATTAAGTACACAAGTATATACAGTAAATGAACAAGTCATTTAAATAGACACATCATTGCTCCATCTTGTGATCGGATCGATGTTCAGTTATTGTTTTTTTAAACTCGGTGATCGGCCCCAAAAATCCTGATCGTGTAAAGCCTAGTAAAAATAATCAACAGTGATAAAGTGCGCACACCCTCTTTTAACTGGGGATGTGGCCATGTTCAGAATTAAACAATCACATGCAAACTAATGTTAGAGTGTCTCTGATTAACCCCAAATAAAGTTCAGCTTTTCTAGTTGGCTTTTCCTGACATTTTTGTCGTAAAATCTTACAGCAACTTCCACAGCATCAGAGATATTTCATTGTTTATGGGTATCAGTCAGGAGAAGGGTACAAAATAATTTCCAAGGCATTAAATAAACCATGGAACACAGTTAAGACAGTCATCATCCAGTGGAGGAAATATAGCACAACACACAAGACACAGAACACAGCATTACCAAGAACTGGACGTCCCTCTAAAACGGGTGAAAAGATGTGACGAAAACTGGTCAGGGAGGCCGCAAAGAGGCTGACAGCAACATTGGAGCTACCAGCATTTCTGGCAAATACTGGCTGTTAAATTCAAGTGACAATCTTCCACCTTCTTCATTGGCCTTGGCCAATGGGGTAGGGTGGCAAAATGGAAACCTTATCTTACAAAGAAAAATAACGAAGTCTGGCAACATTTTGCAAAAACAAATCTCCCAAACACATGTACGTACATCTTCTCGGGTATCAAAAAGATTGGGAACCACTGATGTGGAGTGACAAATTAGAGTGAGAGCACTACAGCCTGACAGTCAGCCTCGTTGAGATGGGGGCTTCCTTAAACTCTACTCTACGCAGTAAACTATGGATTCAAGTTCACAATGTACCACGCAATTGTTTTACTTGACCTTGACCTCAAAAGTGTCTTTGAATGAAGAACAATCTTTTTGAGGAGGTTGAGGTTACACCAATTCCACACCTCCAGAGGTCTGCTAAGCTACCAATTTTAGACCTCTGCAGCCAGAAGGAGTCTGAGTGAATGGTTGGTCATGCTTGTCTCATGTTTCTACCAGAGCGGCCAAGGTGAAAATGTCGGTCTATAGAGTGCAAAATGATCCAGCTGTATATTGTATTTTACATTTAACCTCAATGGCATTTTAAATTGCTATGACTGCAATGTTCTGTTTTTCCTCTTTGACCACTGGGTAGTTTGGTCTTAAAAAACAGCACAAATTCTGGTGCAAAAGTCATGCATTTGTATTCAAACACCTAAGTGAGTGTACTTTCAGTGTTTTAAATGTTTATAAGCTGTTTTTTTTCTTTCTGTTTAAATCTTTTAATCATGTAGAGCACATTGAGTTACCTTGTGTATGAAATGCGCTATATAAATAAATTTGCTTTGCTTTGCTTTCAAAGGAATCTTTGGAAGGAGATCCTTGGGCTAAGTCAATCCACCAACAGGTGACCAATTTAAAACCACCTACCATGTCTCAGTTACTTTCTTGGTTGGATACTCTGCATTAAAACAATTTGAAAGAAAAATCTTGGTAGACGGGTTGTACCGATACTTTAAACAGAAAAACAATGGTTGACAAATATCCATCCATCCATTTTCCGTACCGCTTATCCTCACTAGGGTCGCAGCCACGGGGAGAACATGCAAACCCCACACAGGCGAGATCAGGTTTGAATTTGGTCCTCAGAACTTTGAGGCAGATGTGATAACCAGTCAAATTTTCTATACAAATCTAAATTAAAAGTGACAGAGAGACAGTTCCATTTTATGTTACAAAGTGAAAAAGTAATAAAAATAGTGCAACACAAGTTCACGAGCAAATTTACTGTTTATTAAAATGACAGTAAGTCCATGTTTGTTGGAAATGTTATAATTTTGGTCATCACTAGGAAACATGAATGGAAAGACAGTTAACATTTACCTTTCACTGCTTCAAAAATGTTACTGCTCCAGCAAGGTAGTTTCATGCCAACACCTGCAACTTTAATTTAATATGAATCCAGCATCTGTTGGCCACTGAACAACTGCAGGAAAATCTGAGTTATTTTTAAAATTACTCAATAAGAGTGCAGTGCCCATTACTTTACTAATGAACTAAACCTACTTCCTTAAATTAACCTAACGATTAATTAATAAAGTCTATTTATATAAAAAGTGAAGAACATGATTTTTATTTTCATCATATAGTAATGGTGGTTGTGTTTTAGCATGTAAGGGCTGGAGGTCTCCGCACAATGTAGGGAGTCCCACCCTAGCCTAGATGCTCAGTGCTTTGCCATGTTGCCATGTCTCTATACTATCGCTATACTGTTAAGGCCTCTTTATTCTCCCGCACGACAACGGCCGCATTGCATCAACGGCCCCTCTGCGTCACTTGACGTGCACACGGCAAAACTTGTTGCTCCACGTAGAATGCCGCGGAGATCATCTCTCGTGATTGGTCCGTTTTAGTCACATGCTGTGATGACGTACTCAGCGTTCCCCTTGGTTCCACATACCACCTACGCCGCCGCCTTCTTAATTGATTTTGCAGCATAATTAAACGTATCATCTGGTCATCTAGGTCCATTTATTCTATCAGACACTGTTCCACAGTCGCCATTGTTGTTGCTTTGTTCCTTGTTACGGAAAGTAAAAGGGCTATACATATAAAATTTGATTTGATTTTGATGATTTGATAGCTGTCACTGATGGTGTAGTGGTACACTTGCCTGACTTTGGTGCGGGCAGAGTGGGTTCAGTTCCCACTCAGTGACGGTGTGAATGAGAGTACGAATGGTTGTCCGTGTCTATATGTGTCCTGCGACTGACTGGCGACCAGTTCATGGTGTAGTCCGCCTTTTGCCCAAAGTCCGCTGGGATAGGCTCCGGCGCCCTGCGACCCTAACCAGGATAAGCGATATTGAAAATGGATGGATGGATTTGATAGCTGGGATAGGCTCCAGCACACCCACGACCTTAGTAGCAAGCGGTACAGAAAATGGATGGATGGATGGATGGATTTGAATATACAACTCAAGTCTCATTAATGTACTGTATACATACAAAGTCACAGTGAGTTAGCATCATAGACATTTCTGCTTCATAAGTGACATTTTTCATGTTCCTATTGTGTGCAAATGGCTTTTAAGCAATGAGCATGTTACGTACAGTATGTCTGATGGTGTATGAGCACCCTATGTTTGAATGAAGGGCAAGGGAGGAGTCGTCTACAAGGGGAAAGTAATGATACCATGCTGCACAACCCATGCCGCTTTCTGTTTTCAAATTGCACTAATTGCACCTCATGTTACTGAAAGAGCACTGATTTAGCTCTCTGGGCTAATTAAAATGAATAAACACAATTAGCTTTGAGGGCAACAGCACCCCTGTTCATGCACATAATTTCCCCTTTCCTCTTTGCAACGACACTCACTTCAGATAAGTTGTTATGAGCCGTGTTGCTGCGTCAAAAGCATTGTGACTAATTGGAAAGCACTTGAGGCCACCCAAATGGCCCCCAATTTGGATTTGATTGAACTGAACAAAGCAAAGCTATGAAAAAGTGTGACCATTAAATTGCAAGCATAAAACCAAAAGGAAATAAATTATTTGCAATATTGTATCATGGAACCTCTGAACAGTCCGTGAGGTTGTAGAATTTGGAATTGTACATGTTAAAAAACGCCCCTTAAATCACACAAACCAGAGTTTCAAAAGCTGAACTGCGTCTCTATATCCATCATTGTGTTACATTTTATTATAAATAGTGGTTAAGTACATTACACTTGTGTAGTATGCAACACGACTCAACTTAGCATCACACATTTGACTGTAAACTAAATACTGATTGCTTTGCTTGACATATTGATACTAACGGTGGTCTATTTATGTTAACTTACCCATTCCACTTTTATGAAAGTTATTGTTAAAATGTGACTTAAAACACTGTGTACACACTTAATCAAGGTCTTGTGTTGGTGACAGTTTTACCCTAGAAGAGATTATTTTTATTTCTAGTATTTCCTAAATGTAAAGAAATCAGAGGTCACCCAGCTTCCTGGAATTGATGGTGGTTGACCTCCATTGCTTTATTTACATTGTGGTTACTGTGGTTACTCTTTTTTGGGGGCTCATCATTATTTGCATTTTTCTCAGTCTGTGAGTGTTTTTGTGAAGATATGAAGTTGCTTTACTCTCCGTCAGTTTCAATTTCTTTGCCCATTTGATTAAAAATGGAGTGTAGTCACGCTTCTGTTGAGGTAGTGCAAACTTAACAAACAGTTTGCAAAATAATAATTCCAAAGAAAATGAATTTTAAAACCCAGAAGACGGTCTCACTTAAAGACTTCTGTTAACTTGACAAAGGCGGGCGGGGGGTGACAAACAAAGACATCATATGCGGGGTACAATTCAATTAGCTTTTCCATAAACTCCAAGGGAAGGAGCTCTGGGGAGGAATCAAAAGTTTTTCCTCCAATAAAACGGGTTTTCAAGGATGTAATGTTCTCACTCTTCCACTCTTCATTACCTCTGCCTGCAAGGTTGGAGCTTATAAATGCATTGATCTGCTATTTCTTTTCAGCAAGATAAGAGATTTAAAAAACACAAATGGCGCTGCAACCCTTTTGTCTCTCTTTCCCACGTATTTGACAGTGATCAGGGGTGATAAATTGTTAAGTCAAGGGTGCATTAAAAATCCACAACAACACTTGACGCACAAGCCTCTATGTGTACGTGATGGCCATTTACTGTGAAGGACAAGAGTTCTTGTTACTGACCATTAACATGCGACTCTCATCAGAAGACGAAGTGTTATTTTTTTATACAAGCTAGCAGGTTGACTGAATACTGGAATGCAAGACAGATGAGCTGGCATTAAAAGCAAATAGGTAAAACATCCATTGTAGTTTGAAATAAAACATTCCTCATCCATTCAGTCAAGACCTGGAGGCAATAAATTTATTCTGACATTATTCCTCCTAGCATTTTCTGCTTGACCCTTCTCCATTCCAAGGTACTTCCCTGTTGTTTTAATTACAGTCAGAGACAAAAGTGACTGTGTTTGAGCTATTCTGCATGTCAACATTGTACCAAATGAGTTGAGTTATTCTTTTTATAGCTTGCAGTTGCTATTGGGGAGAAGGGCTGTTTGTAGCCGTGGGAGGGCTTAGCATTAAATGTTATGATCAAATTAAGATCGACTGCAATTCAAACTGGAATCGTTTGAATTTGTCTAACTTAAAAAAATAAAATAAAACAACAAAAAATCATGCCCAAGTCTGGCCTGGGGCTATATCTATGTATATCTAACTTTTCAGCACGATTTGATAAAAGTTACTTCTCTAGGCAAAGACCGTTTTTAAAAAACACAAAAGATAACTCATAATGCAAAACTCCCAGAAAGACTCATACACGACCTTCATTTCAGTAAAATATCACTGCACTAACAGCTTATTAACGCAGAGGTTCCCTAAAATTACTACTGTACTGTTTGACACTTCACTTTTACAGCTTGAAAATGCCCTATAAAAGTTTACAGTTTACTTGGGGTCCAATAATTAGTCCAATAATTTGTCTTGAAAATGAATACGACAACAGAGACCGTTGACTGTTGAGCAACTGAAGTTGTACATCAAGAAGAATGGGAACTAATTCACCTACAAAGCCTCAACAATTAGTGTCCTCAGTTCCCAAATGCTTATTGAGTGTTGTTAAAAGGAAAGGTGATGTAATGCAGTGCTAAACATGTCTCTGTCCCAGCTTAGTTGGAAGCAGGCATCCAATTCAAAATGAGAGAATATTGGCAAAAAACAATAAAAAAAATTATTTAAAAAAGTTAACCAGTTTGAACATTAAATATCTTGTCTTTGTACTGCATTCAATTGAATATAGGTTGAAAAGGATTTACACGGTTTTTAAATTAAATTACACAACGTCCCAATATTATTCAAGTTTTATGCCAATGCATTTTGTATCTATACCCAACCAGTCCGTTCGGAGAAAATAAATTCATTCTTTTCAGCTCGAAACTGAGCACCGTGGACAACTGCGTCCAGCCGCAGTCCACTCACATTCTGTGGATAAAACGGTCCTCGCCAATGTTTCCACCAATTTCTATATATGTACACACTGTTACCAATATAAAGTTCACCCACGAAATCAAAACGTGACATTTAGGGACTTAATGAGGCAAAAAAGTTAACTTACTTGAACTCTTCGTGATAAGTATGAGACACCCCCCCCTTACGGGGGGCCTTTAAAATCCGTGCGTTTCTCTGTGAGTAAACGGTCGTATTTCTTCAGGAAAAGCGATCGTGTGTATCCTTCTTGGAAGAAGCAAACGGTATGTTCCACTTTTATTTTGGCAAAGTAGTCAATAACGAAAGGAGAGAGTGGCGTAGATAAACACAATTTCCTTCTCCGATCACAGGCTCCGAGGCAGAATCTTCTCAGTGAGAGAAACCCAAAAGTAACACAAAAATAACCCACGGTAATCCGTGCGCAACAACGCCGCGCGTGGATCTCCAAACGTCTCCTTTCTGCTTCTTTCGTTATCTCCACGTCGCAGGTTTGGAGTCTTTTCTTCCCAAATCCACCTCGCACGGACCGACTGGGGGTTGGGAGACAGGAGTCAAATGCCCCCCTCTCACCGCCGCCGCCAGCCTCCTCCTCCTCCTCCTCCTCCTTCTCCTCCTCCCCCAGTCTGAATGAAAATACGGATCCCTGTGCTGCGTTCACTGGCACCTCATAAACCTCGTCCCATCTGCTGTCTTCAGTTGTTAAGTCAACCAGTTGGTGCGTTCAAGTACCTTGAAAGTTTCCCCTTCAGTGTTCGTTCTATAAAACCGCTATATAAACATGTTAAATTAATACATCTCTGCGTCTTTCAATCACAACAGCAAAATTAATGGTAGAAGACTCGATTTTGGTTGTGGTTTTGCATTGTATCTTATTACATTATGCAAAAGTACATGATAATGATATGGCTAGAACAGTAAGTGTATTTCTTACATGTATCATGACTAGGCAAAAATGAAGTTGGGACGTTGTGTTAAACATAAATAAATACAGAATACAATGATTTGCAAATCATGTTCGATCTATATTTAATTGAATACACTACAAATACAAGATATTTAATGTTCAAGCTGATTAACTTTATTGTTTTTAGCAAATAATCATTAACTTGGAATTTTATGGCTGCAACACGTTCCAAAAAAGATGGGACTGGGTCATGTTTAGCACTGTGTTACATCACTTTTTCTTTTAACAACATTCAATAAAAGTTTGGGAACTGAGGACACTAATTGTTGAAGCTTTGTAGGTGGAATTCTCTCCCATTCTTGCTTGATGTACAGCTTCAGCTGTTCAACAGTCCGGGGTCTCCGTTGTCGTATTTTACGCTTCATAATGAGCCACGCATTTTCAAAGCGAGACCGGTCTGGACTGCAGGCAGGCCAGTCTTGTACCCGCACTCTTTTACTATGAAGCCACGCTGTTGTAACACGTGCAGAATGTGGTTTGGCATTGTCTTGCTGAAATAAGCAAGGGCGTCCATGAAAAAGACGTTGCTTGGATGGCAGGATGTTTCTCCAAAACCTGTATGTACCTTTCAGCATTAATGGTGCCTTCACAGATGTGTAAGTTACCCATGCCATTGGCACTAACACAGCCCCATACCATCACAGATGCTGGCTTTTTACTTTGCGTCCGGATGGTTCTTTTCCTCTTTGGCCCGGAGGAGACGACGTCCACAATTTCCAAAAACAATTTGAAATGTGGACTCTTCGGACCACAGAACACTTTTCCACTTTGCATCAGTCCATCTTAGATAAGTTCGGGCCCAGAGAAGCCGGCGTCATTTCTGGGTGTTGTTGATAAATGGCTTTTGCTTTGTATAGTGGAGTTTCAACTTGCATTTACGGATGTAGCGCCAAACTGTATTTTCTGATGTTGTTTTTTTTAAGTGTTCCTGAGCCCATGTGGTAATATTCTGATTATTTGCTAAAAACATTCAAGTTTATCTGTTTGAACATTAAATATCTTGTCTTTGTAGTGTATTCAATTAAATATAGGTTGAACATGATTTGCAAATCATTGTATTCTGTTTTTATTTGTTTAACACAACGTCCCAACTTCATTGGAATTGGGTTGTACTAGAAAAAGTTGCTTTGGTAAATTATGTCCGCTTTAAACAACATTTCAGTTCAACTTCATGCTGCTCATTCGTTTTGTTCCAAGTGAGAAGAAATGGGAGCTCACATGGGGGTATAAAGCAGCTCTGATTGGCTGTTTCAATTTGAATTTGACCAGTGATAGCTGTTGTTTGTAGTCTCCAGCAAGGGGGAGGTCAGAAACATAGTCGGACTCAGGAGGCATCCATTGCAGCATGATCTCAGCGTCATCTCCCACTAACCACTTTATATCTAAAAATAAATAACAGCCATTGTAACGCAGTTGAAATATAAAGCCAAGTTACTCCTCGTAATACCCATTTACTGCATACACTTTACAATGGAAAAGGACTGTTATGCTTACCTGAACAACACAACCTGGCTGTGACAAAGTTAATGGAACATTCTGGATGAACTACACACAACTAGAAAGAAAAAAAGAAATTCAACAGTCCATAAAGGGAGCTACAATTTATGACTGCATTAAATGAAAGGCCCAATCGAAGGGAGTGCATGGCAATATATTTTGTGTGAACGTTTCGAGGAATGCAGATTAACGGATGGGAAGATGCCATCTTTATAGTGGCAGTCTTTGCTTTTGGCAGAAAGCCACTCGGAGCCACAAGCAATCCTCCACTGTCCTCTATCTGCTCTTTATTCAAAAGCCTGTGTGACATCTAACACACCATAAAGAGGTGTAAAAAAGGCGTGAGGGGCTCTGATCAATTTAACTACTACCAAAGAAAAAGTGGTATTTATATTACGTAGGTTCCTCCCTTGGCTTCTTATTTATACCACAGCCCCTGATTTAATCTGGCTGGTAAATATTAGCAGCAAACCAGAGGTCTCACTGTCATTCCCCTGGTGGTGTGAGCCTTAACATGGTAAATTTCACTTTGGTAGGGAAATGCACTCAGTGACCGAGGTTAGTGCTTTGGAAGGATAAAAAGAGCACTTACTGCCTGCCATGTGCAATCCATAACAGAATAATGAGACTCCTTTACAGCAAGGGCTCGCTCTCGCGCTGCTTTTTGTTTTTCTTGTGAGAGTTCATAAATGCCATGTAAATGCAGAGACTGAGAGAGAGTGCTCAAGGGAAAGTGTTCAATCATTGATTTCGTGTTACAGATTCATGTAACAGCATGGAGATGCCTTTAGTTAAGCTAGTGAAACAACCAGCCTTTCCAGCACCGTGGACCAGTAACACACGACTGTAACTCCACTGAGTAAATGAGAGTGTAGGTGTGTGTGTGTGTGTGTGTGTGTGTGTGAGAGAGAGTGTGCGCGCACTTGTGTGAAATGTACGTATCTGAAGTCACACTTACTGCAACAAATATCTCATGAATAGGCAAATCGCTTGTGTATCCCCTCACTTATACTCTCGGCCTGTAGACTTTTATATTGTACATAATTAATGACACCACATTTCAGTTGTACAGCCGGTTTCACAGCCCTTGTCCTGCATGCTTCTTCTCGTGTCCTTGTCCTGTTCCATCTTGTCCTGTCCTTTACAGGGTGTCGCACGACAGCCCCATGCAACACTCATATTTAATGTTTCATTGTTGTAGATAATGTAATGATTTACTTTTACAATTAGTGCTTTGTCCTTTGTCTTTGTTTCTCTCTCCCTTCTAGAAACTTTGTTCTGTTCAACTGATCAAGTCTGATTCTCAATAAACCTCAATTATAATACCACAGTGGAAGCTTAAAAACTCCACTGTGACACAGTAAAACTGTTCCGGCATAAAAGGGATACAGATTTTCCATTCTGCTTGACCTAACAGCCGAACAGGACGAAAGAAAAAAAAAATGAAGTCACACTATCTAAGTACGACTGCCTAAATGACACGCATCACAAAACATGTCAGCATATCAGCAAGTAGCAAAGAATTAACTTTGTGTGTGTGTTTTGCGTTCTATTTGGCTTTTTTTCTGATGAAACTTCAGCTTCATGCCGTTCTCTGCGCTCTTCAACGCTGTGGACGTGTCCGCTGAATGTACTGAAACCAAGCCCTGCTGAACTGTCAACTGACAATTAAATACCACTTCTACAACCTGGAAAAAAGGATGCTACTTTATCTAGAATCTTTCTTATGGATACATATAACTACATGTTTCATGCATACCTGAAGCCTCAGTCCACACACTGGTTGTCAAGTCCATCCATCCATCCATTCTCTGAGCCGCTTATCCTCACAAGGGTCGCGGGAGTGCTGGAGCCTATCCCAGCTATCATCGGGCAGGAGGCGTTGTAAACCCTGAACTGGTTGCCAGCCAATCGCAGGGCACATAGAAACAAACAACCATTCGCACTCACATTCACACGTAGGGACAATTTAGAGTCTTCAATTAACCTACCACGCATGTTTTTGGGATGTGGGAGGAAACCGGAGTGCCCGGAGAAAACCCACGCATGCACGGGGAGAACATGCAAACTCCACAAAGGCAGGGCTGGGAATTGAACCCCGGACCTCAGAACTGTGAGGCAGACGCTCTAACCAGTCGGTCACTGTGCCGCCGGTTGTCAAGTCAGACGAAAACAAATAAAAATTTCCCCCTTTCTCGCTCTTCCGCCTTTCTCTGCCTGAGGAGCGAGCACTCATGGCTGACAATGAGGCACTCTGAAGCAGCCACACCAGTAGACTAGCCGAACGGAACATGTATTTTCAAGGTGTAGGTATAACCGCACATAGGAATTGTGTTGGATAACTGCCGTTTCAAAGGCATTCAAGTTCTTATAATGTGGGGAAGGGGCCACTCACAACTCTAATGTATGTCACGTGGCACAGTTTTAGCCACACCCCAAAAAAAATCAGGAAAACTGATATAGTGAAAAACAGTTTAATGCTATATCTCCACATTTGACTAATACATACAATAGTTCTCAGTCTTTGGAACATGTGTTAGATAAATTGTAGAAGTTATCATTTATTTGCTTAGCTTGCATTAGTATAATGGACAATTTTAGATGTCTCGCCTTCAAAAAGAAGACTCAGCATCATCCGATGGAAGGGCGCCTGGACCAAGGACGTGATCGGATGTGGTCGGGTCGTGACAGGTGTTGGTTCAATATTATGTGTTGTGTCTTATTACTTAGAATACTATGTCTGGGAAAAACCCTCTTATTATCAAATATTTTGTGTTGTGTCTTATTGCTTAGAACATTATGATTTGTAAATCCCTCCTATTTCAAATAAAAGCAGGAGCGAGGGGGGGGATTGTTTAGAGCGTGTTGAGAGGCTGTGATCTGAACAATCTCCCATACGCCCTCCTCCTTCATTCCTTTTGTGTCTATTTTTTATAATGTTGGGTAAGATAAATCCAACAACATGTTTTCAGCAATTGTCTTCAAACATGTATAATGAATTCAGAAGCAAATTTCTGAATTCACTTTACAGTGTCTTTAGACGTAAATACAACAAACATTTGATTCGGCAGCACATTGTAGTGGTTAGCACTTCTGTCTCACGTCGGTGGTTCTGACTTTGTATCTCAGCTCAGGGTTTGCCTGTTCTGCCTATGCTAAAATGGGTGTTCAATGTACTATAGCTTGCTCACAAATTCCCAAAATATGAATGTTAGGTTAATTGAGGACTCTAAATTGTTAATTGGTGTGAATGTGTGCCCTGGAATTGGCTGGCGACCAGTCCAGGGTTTACCCCGCCTCTCGTCCAAAGTCAGCTGTAATAGGTTCCAGCTTTCCCATGACCCTAAGGAAGACAAGCGGTATAGAAGACAGATAAAACATATTCATTCGTCATTATTATGTGAGGACTTGTATCTATCTTACAATGCATGTTTACCACAAGGGGCCTCATATTTAGGGGACTTATATTACAAAACTAAGAACTAAAAGGTAAAGTCGTCAACCACAAGGTGAGTAACCTAAAGTGAAGGCAGGTTTGGGCTACAGAAAGACCATTGCTTCTTTTCTTTTTGTCCTCTTGTTTCCCTCCCGTTTATCAATGTCACCCATAGGGGATGACGCAGAATCACCCCTGATAGCTGCAGGCCATCGCTCACACTGTCTCTGGAGGCGACAACCTGCTTCCAGAACCCATTCAACTGGTAGACATTACATCGCCTCATGCAAAGCACAATTAAAAACACAAGCAGGTCAGAGTCTGTGATCCTCAAGGGTTTAGGATGGAAGATTTTTTAGATTTATGCTTTTTTTTTATATATATAAACACACTGAAAATCCACCTCATGTGGTGGCTTTAGTAATGGAGCATTGACTTGACTCTGGGCTTTACCAATTGTATGTCAATGTATTGAGTGTAGTACGGTCAGTTGTGACTTCACTCTCACGCAGAAATACACATACACACAAACACACGCACACACACACACACGCACACACACACACACACAGTACACAAACACTGTACACAAACAGCGAGAGACTGATGGCTATTAGAGTGCAACGATGCTCCCTCTTATCTCCCACCATGATAGAGATCTACAAAGCGCTTGGAAGAGATTATAAATTCATTACCTTGATACACAAGTGAACACTGAGATAGACAGGTGTGTGACAACTGAGATGGGGGAGCACAGCAAGGGCACTGGGAGGAGCGAGGATACAAAACCAGTGAATTGCTGCAGGAATAGAATAAAAGATCAGCTTCAGATAAATCACTCATTTTTGTTCGTGCCAACACTGGGTTACAATATTTATTTTGTAAATTGTCTGTTTTTTGACCTGATTTAGGACAATTTTGCATCGCTAAATCTGAAAAAGATTGCTAACAGTTTATGAATTAATAAATGTTACAAACTTTGCTTAGTGTAAATTGAATAGTAGACATTGATAAAAGTAAGTACCTGTAAATTGAATTTTATATCATCATTGTTCAAAATTCAGGACATAAACCTCTAAAGCGAAAATACCTGTATATGTAAACAAAAACGTGGCCATAGTTAAAAAAGGTGACCTGATTGAGAAAAGCCAATGTGATATTTCGATTCAGCATGTGAAAACTTTCCTAAATCAGCTAAAAAAAAAATCTTAGACAATACATTTCTTGTTGACCAGTGTTATTACAAACACACCATGAAAAGATGTAAAAGGGGACTCAGGGGCTCTAATCAATACAATAATGAATACTTTTTTTTTTTTTTTTACAGTAAAGTGCACAGTTTACACATGCACCACTACTGCAAAAAGGTTAATTGAAGACTTTAAATTGTTGATAGGTGTGACTGTGAACCGTTATTTGTCTATACTGTATATGCCCTGTAATTGGCTGGCGACTAGCCCAGGGTGTACCCTGCCTCTCGCCCCAAGTCAGGTGGGATATGCTCCAGCTCACCTGTGACCCTGATAACAAGCACTATGGAAAATGGATGGATGAATATGATGCTTAAATATCTTTTTTCTGCTTTCGGGTTGAAAGCATTCTGCATTGTAGTCAGGGTAACAATCTCACAGGGCTGCTATATTTGTTCCCAAACTGACTCGCTCACCCTTCATTTCTCCTTCAGCTCCCTTTCTCAGGCTCACTCTCAATATGGCTTTTTTTCTACAAAACTGTTTTCCCTCCAGCGTTGTTGCACTTGGCTGAGTTTTGAAGGCAAGTGAAAGAGTGCAGCTAAATAAACCACAATAATATTAGAGAGGGTAAAGAGAGACAAAGAAAAAAACAGAGGAAGCATTTGAGATAACCACATTAAATGGTTGGTCCTATTAAAAATGTGCCTACTGGTGGTGGTGTACGTTTCATAATCACAGTTGTCAACACTTGACGTAATCGCCTGACATATCCACGGATAAGATATTAATTTCACCAATGTGAGTAGTCCACACCAAAAATACACCATCACCCCCAAAACGCTCTCATCTGAAAACATTGGGCAATAAACTACAATATCCCATCTGGTGGCCAGTGTATTGAGTTGATAATTACAATACTGAGCAAAACCTAGATAAAAGATTTTAAAAAAAAACTCAACCCACCTAAGTAACGTGGCTTAATGTAACTAGATCCGAAATGTAATGGGGTTCAATAAACATTTTGATGTTTTTTAAGTACTGATTCCAGGGTGTTGTGGCCAATAATTTACTATATTAGCAAATACAGGATACAATATTTCCATTACACAGGGTAGAAAGAAAAACGACAGTGATTAACACATTTATTAGACAGCCATCCAGGTTTATGCCATAGGGATGCTAAATTTAAAGCATTGGTAATAATTAAAATCTATCATTATAAATTTGACTTGCGACTGGATATCCGTTCGTAAAAAAAAACAAAAAAAACAAAAAAAACAAAGCAAAACAAAACAAAAAAAGTGTGGGTGTGTGAAGTGGCAGTCCTAGCTTGAATGGTCCGGTGTGCGAGACCCCCTGTGGCTCTGTAAATATTGTTTGTGCAGAGTTTGTAGAGAGAAAATCTTAAAATAAATTGTATTGTTCTGGTCTATTGGCGGCACAGTGGACGACTGGTTAGCACATCTGGCTCGCAGTTCTGAGGACCGGGTTCAAATCTCCCCGCGCCTGCATGGGTTTTCTCCGGAGACTCCGCTTTCCTCCCACATCCCAAAAACATGCATGGTAGGTTAATTGAAGACTCTAAATTGCCCTGAGGTGTAAATGTGAGTGCGAATGGTTGTTTGTTTATATATGCCCTGCGATTGGCTGGCAACCAGTTTATCTTACCCAACATTATAAAAAATAGACACAAAAGGAATGAAGACGCTGGTTTCTTTTTCTCATGAGGAGGGCGTATGGGAGATTGTTCAGATCACAGCCTCTCAACACGCTCTAACCAATCTCTCCCGTCGCTCCTGCATTTATTTGAAAATAGGAGGGTTTTTCCCAGACATAATGTTCTAAACAATAAGACACAACACAAAACATTGGACCAACACCTGTCACGTCCCCGACCACATCCGATCACGTCCTTGGTCCAGGCGCCCTTCCATCGGATGATGCTGAGTCATCTTTTCGAAGGCGAGACATCTAAAATCGTCCATAATACTAATGCAAGCTAAGCAAATAAATGATAACTTCTAGAATATATTTAACATTTCCCTCCTGTTTATCATGTATTTGCACAAATTCTCATATCATCTTACAGTCACTTCATTTCGATTTTTAATTGTAGAATCATTTTTATGAAACAAATACATTTACACTCAGAGTAAACTTGTCATACATGAATGTTGTAGTATAAACATCGTAATCACCTGGATCAGGAAACAAATCAGGTAAAACAACATCATCATCATCATCGTCATTATTATCAACCTCCAATAAAGGATAAATCTGCTCCATACGGTTCCATGTGGGTTATGGCTGTGGTGATTAATTTACTGATTAATGCCCGAATGCATGGGATACAACAACATCCACACAATGTCAGAATGGCTGCAAAAACAGCAATTGATATCAATATTGGTGAAATTAGGGTTTTATATTTACCAAAAACGTCCATTCAGCTGTTTCACAAGGAGTGTTGATTGAGGGTCCGTAGACCATCGATGGCTCTGGTCAAGCTGCCATCTGAAGCAGTATTGTTTGTTCTCCAAACATACCGCAAACACCTCCCTCTCTTGCGAGGAGCATGTCGACAGCTATGCGGTCTTTGGAACGTCCTTGAGCTGCTCGTGCACAGCTTCCAACCCACTCTGAGTCCAATTTCCTAATCTCTGTACATTGAAGTGGATATAGTTTATCCCATCAACATTTTTATTAATCGTACACCAACAGCATATGAAGTATTCAAATCCTCCTGCAACTTGGTCAGCTAATTTGTATTGATTAGGAACCCCACAAGGAACACCATGTATGGTTTATGTTGGATAATTTTGCCTCTGCCAGTATAAATCTCTTTTTTGTCAAGTATGTCCAAAACACACAAGGAATTTGTCTCCGGTAGTTGGAGCCGCTCTAGTACAACAGACAGTCAATTTACAGAACACTTTGGAGACATAAAGACATTGACAAAAAATAATTGTGCAAAAAGATGCAGTCCTCTAGCAGCAGTTTGAATGACTAATATCGCAATAGTCCGGTGCAAAGATCATTGTGCAAAGGGCGCTGAGACTTCAAGGAGTGTATGCGGTTTAAAGTGACGAGTAGTGCGATAATCTGGGACAATGGTTGTGCAAATGTTGCAGATGCTCCTCAATCAGTGTGCAAATGGAATAATACAATCTTGTGATAATTATGCCGGAACTATGCGCAACAAAGGCCTGGGACCCATGCAAACAACACAATCTTTTCTCGTTACATTTGCTGCTTGTTCCACCAATAATAACCAATTATTATTTTGTCCTGAAACTCCTGTGACAACAAGAAACCAATCATCAGTAGTTATTTCGTTAATCGTTAAAATGTATCCACCTTTATTTGAAGTTTCTGATGGCATTTCTGGTTCGACATGGTTCCCATAACACAATGATACTTGGAAGTGGGGATCTTTTCCGCCAGTATATGCCCACAAGCTCACCGTCAAACACATTGGTTGATTTGATTCGTATTTCAATATTAAACTATGGACCGTTTTGCTTAAGTTAAATTTCTTTCTATGTTCTTTTGCTGTTCTTTTTGACCAACTGGACCAATCATAACCTGTTTCACCAATAAGGTCTTCCCATTTAAAGCCTATAGTTGCATACCAGTCATATTTATATCCCCAATTTTGCCCATTCTCTTGAGCGTCATTTGTGAGAGCCGCATATGGAATTATGATTAAAGCAGCTTGATTTTGGGGGGCACAAAATATTAAACCCTTTTGCTGTGTTTGGAGGCCATGCCCACAAACTTGATCATCAGTTGTACCCCTTTTGACACGAGTTAATGATTCAATTTTTTTTATTGGGTTTGTCATATTGGTCCAGTTGGTAGGTGATTTTCCATCAAAAAAATGGGTTCTATCATTTAGGGTGGGACGTCCCATGTACCACAAAAACAAAACCAACACCATAGTAGCCGAAATTACTACGTATCCACTTATCAAATGTCGTAACCAATGTGGGTGTGCCATTCTGCTGAGTTCTCACTAAACGGGTTGGTGTCTTTTTTCTTCACTGACCAGCAAGCGTTTTCAGAATCTACACATCTGCTCCCGCTCCGTTATCAGACTTTAGATCACCTTCCTTATTTGAGTACTCAGCTGAAATGACTCTTTTAGTGTGTTAAATGAACCCACGTGTTTCTTTCTGCTATTTTTTAGGGCTGTAAAGTGTCAATCTATCTGTGCCACCATCCCTCCGGTTGAGACGTGACACAGCATGTCTCAATATAGCAGCCCATTTGAATAGTTTTTTTTTTTTTTTTTTTTTTTTCCTGTGCTAATGTAAATTTCATTTTGTAGTTTTGCACTTTGTTTTTCCCAATAATTGCGTTCTTGTTGTGGAATACTCATATTGGCTATCAGTATAGATTGTACCATCTTTATTTATCATTAGTTTGCATGCCTCGATTAATGCTACTAATTCAGCAGCTTGTTCAGCCAATTCCTGTCAATCATGCTGCGTGCATTCATCATTAAGGGTGTTAGTGTGGCTGGATTTAAGGTTGTGCATCGCTCAACAGTCAAATGTGGTTGTGATAGCAAGATGGCAATGCAAGATAAATGTCTTGCAGGTGATTTGCAATAGGAGAGCAGACACTGTATGTGGGACCTTTAGGGTGAACTGCTCTCTAGTTGAAAAATAAGCTATTGGTCTTAGCTTATCACCGTATTGTTGTGTAAGTACGGAGGTCATGCAATAGCTTTTACAATCTACCATTTGAATGAATGTTTTATCATTAAATTTGGAAGGCCTAGCGCAGCACTGGAGACCAAATGTTGTTTAATGTCACAGAAGGCCTTTTCTGCCTCTGTACTCCATTAAACAGGTGATGTCATTTTAAGGTTGTTTTCATATATTAATTTTGACAATGGTGCAACAATTTCTGCATAGTTTGGAATCCATGCTCTACAATAATTTGTCAGACCTAAAAATGATTATTATGTTTCTTCGTCTGTGGTTTAGGATTTTTTAAGACTATAGCTCTCCTGTCTTCTAATATAGTCTTTCCTCCTATACTTAAATTATGGCCTAGATATTTAACTTGTCTTTTACATCATTGCAATTTATTTTTGTTAACTTTATGTCCCTCTTCTGTTAGATGATGCAGTAAGGTCAATGAATCTTTGCATGTGTCTTCATCTGTAGATGCCAGAAGACATGCGTGTTGTCATAACTTGTGAATAATTAGTTAGACTTTCACAGTAACCTTGCGGTAATCTAGTAAATGTATATATATATATTTTTTTTTTCTCAAATGTGAATGCAAACCAAAATTGACTGTTATTTTCTATTGGTACTGAAAAGAATGCATTAATGCATTAATGCATTAATGTCCACTACTGTAAACACAGTAGCGTCTGGTCTTAATGAATTTAACAATGTGCGTGGGTTTGGTACGCATGCTCTGTATTACTGCAGCTCATCACATTCTTTTTTATCTTCTATTTTTGTGATAAGCTCCAAGGCTGCAGACAACAGCCTTTCCCACGTTTAACGGTGGCTTGTCTTTTATTTTTTATATAATTTGATTCCTGCAACGCGGCTATTTTTTGTGTATTTAACCAACCATTAAAGCCGTGTTCGGTTATCCCTGTCTCTAAATATAAAATTTTATCAGGATCCTGTTTCTTTTTTTCTTTTAAATTTAATTTAATGAACCTCCAACCTTTACACTGCAGTGTATTCCTGTTTTTTATTTTACTACTTCCTTTCCCCGTTTGAAAGAATTTGGTTCAGTGTAATACTACCTAGGGTAGTCTAGAACACTGTCTTTTTTTTTTTTTTCAGTAGGACGGTGATTCAAATTTACTTTCTGTGGTAATTCTCACTTCAACTCTTTCGAGTGGAGAATTCTTGCCTTTGCATCCACAAAAGTCCACCGTTTACTTTCCCACTGTTTTGGTATGGAATGAAAAACCTAGTGGTTTCCCATTTCCCATTTACACTCTCATTCAAACAGTTTTCATTCACACTGGCTCGTCAGAGGACTCCGCCGTCCCATACGGAATTTAACTACGTCTGTCAACAGCTCATTAGAGGACTCCGCCATCCTATACGGAATTTAACTACGACGCCACGAAACTTTCCTAGTTTCTTTATTCTACCCGCCATTGACTAGTATCCACAGGGTTTATTAAACACGGAATTTAAGTACGTACAGGACTCCGCCGTCCTCGCGGAATTTCTGGACTCCGGCGTCCTTTTTCCTAAAAAAAAATTTTAAATTTAACTCACCAGTCGTCTTCAATCCTGTGGATTGTCGTCAACCTTCAGATCCCAGTTGAGGAGAACGAAGACCAGTCCCGTAAAGGGTCTTACTTGCCGTGGCCACGGTCTCTTAACTGGAAGTCGGCTCCACAACTGGAATCCTCGGGTGTGTTGACATCCGGCTCGAAGGACCAATTTAATGTTGGATTTATCTTACCCAACATTATAAAAAATAGACACAAAAGGAATGAAGACGCTGGTTTCTTTTTCTCATGAGGAGGGCGTATGGGAGATTGTTCAGATCACAGCCTCTCAACACGCTCTAACCAATCTCTCCCGTCGCTCCTGCATTTATTTGAAAATAGGAGGGTTTTTCCCAGACATAATGTTCTAAACAATAAGACACAACACAAAACATTGGACCAACACCTGTCACGTCCCCGACCACATCCGATCACGTCCTTGGTCCAGGCGCCCTTCCATCGGATGATGCTGAGTCATCTTTTCGAAGGCGAGACATCTAAAATCGTCCATAATACTAATGCAAGCTAAGCAAATAAATGATAACTTCTAGAATATATTTAACACCTGACATATCCACGGATAAGATATTAATTTCACCAATGTGAGTAGTCCACACCAAAAATACACCATCACCCCCAAAACGCTCTCATCTGAAAACATTGGGCAATAAACTACAATATCCCATCTGGTGGCCAGTGTATTGAGTTGATAATTACAATACTGAGCAAAACCTAGATAAAAGATTTTAAAAAAAAACTCAACCCACCTAAGTAACGTGGCTTAATGTAACTAGATCCGAAATGTAATGGGGTTCAATAAACATTTTGATGTTTTTTAAGTACTGATTCCAGGGTGTTGTGGCCAATAATTTACTATATTAGCAAATACAGGATACAATATTTCCATTACACAGGGTAGAAAGAAAAACGACAGTGATTAACACATTTATTAGACAGCCATCCAGGTTTATGCCATAGGGATGCTAAATTTAAAGCATTGGTAATAATTAAAATCTATCATTATAAATTTGACTTGCGACTGGATATCCGTTCGTAAAAAAAAACAAAAAAAACAAAAAAAACAAAGCAAAACAAAACAAAAAAAGTGTGGGTGTGTGAAGTGGCAGTCCTAGCTTGAATGGTCCGGTGTGCGAGACCCCCTGTGGCTCTGTAAATATTGTTTGTGCAGAGTTTGTAGAGAGAAAATCTTAAAATAAATTGTATTGTTCTGGTCTATTGGCGGCACAGTGGACGACTGGTTAGCACATCTGGCTCGCAGTTCTGAGGACCGGGTTCAAATCTCCCCGCGCCTGCATGGGTTTTCTCCGGAGACTCCGCTTTCCTCCCACATCCCAAAAACATGCATGGTAGGTTAATTGAAGACTCTAAATTGCCCTGAGGTGTAAATGTGAGTGCGAATGGTTGTTTGTTTATATATGCCCTGCGATTGGCTGGCAACCAGTTCAGGGTGTTGTAGAAGTGGTATTTAATTGTCAGTTGACAGTTCAGCAGGGCTTGGTTTCAGTACATCCAGCGGACACGTCCACAGCGTTGAAGAGCGCAGAGAACGGCTTGATTCTTCACGATTTTGAAGCCTCATTTTATGTACTTTAGTGTTTTTTCATCTCATTTCTTTCATCATTCAAATTTGGCGAAATTGTTAACAACACTCTTCTCTGTGGTGTGCCAAATTTAGAGTACATATTTATTTTCATATTACAGGGACTTAAAGGACATTTTACAGTGGAAACTAGGCTCCAGCACGCCCGTGACCCTAGTGAGGATAAGCGGTATGGAAAATGAATGAATGAATGAATGAATGGTCTATTTCAATAATTTGATATTTAAAATAAAAGAATATATAATTTTTATTTTTACAGTGCCATAAAGCAACAATGCTCAGGGTTAAGTGTTTTTTTACTGTACATGTTTGAAAATAAGGGTAGACAAATGTCATTCTATACAGAATTGGGTTAAGTCAAGTCAAGGTTCGTTATGATTAGGACATGTGCAAATGTTAACTATAAAAAAAAATTCTGCACCGAATCGAATCAAGAATTGTATCACTCCCATACTGAATAGAATTGTATCGAATCGTTCCGCCGGTAAAGATATTGTTTTTTTTAAACGCCTAGAGAACACTTTTAATCGCTAACTGTGTATCTAGATAGGTATCAAATTGGCCTCGTCCCAGAGATTCCCAACCCTATTCACTACATTCACTGAACAGCGTTTGTGCCACAATTATTGCACCACTCACTTTTAGCATACTTTGATCTTCTTGTCTTAAAAACAACCTTGTTTTCTTGAATAATATGTATCCACACGAAATAGATATGTTTACTTGTATACGTTTCAAACACTGTTTGTTTTTAACATATTTTGAAATAACCACTATTGTGACGTGCATGTACTTGCATGTTCAAAAAATATCAGGCAGCATAATTTACTTTCTCCTTATGGGGCTGTAAATGTGTGTTCTTCTTTGTCATCCAGCAATGCATTATTACTTTATGTCCATGCTGCGTCTATGTGGTATCCTTTTAATCCTTTGAATGTACACTACTTTTCTTTTGTACGTGCTCATGCCTCAAAGTGATTTTTAACGTAATCGTGTGCTTTTCAAGCTTTTGGGGTCACCATGTGTGCTCATGCTGTGCGCACAAATAACCATGCCTTTGAGCAAGTACACGTGCGCATGCATGGCTTGGTTGCACGTGCATTTCCACACCGCAGAGAGGCAGCTGAGGCTGATACTGATGAGTGATGCCAGAGGTGGTTTTCTACCAACCTCTCTAATGGCCTCCTCACTGGCTTGGCTGACCGACTTGCTGCTTCTCAGACAGCCTTATTTGGTAGTAGGGAAGTACTGAGGGGGGTGGCAGCAGGGTAGTGCAAAGAGGAAGAGTGGTGCTCTGTTTACATGGAGGGTCAGGGGGTCAAAGCTCCAGTGTGGCATGGAATAAACCAAGAACACTTAAAAGACAGAAAGAGAGCAGGTAAGTCATTGCTCTGCTCCATTGGATGGATTGGGGAGGATTCCCTTTGTGATTGAATGTGTGTTATAGTAAGGAGTCCGTGGATAGATAACAGTACATACTTGAGTGAAGCCCTGTAAAAAAAGGAGCTACCTGTACAGCTGGTAATTTCCACATAATGTTTGTTCAATTCATGATATTTTCTTTATTTAGTTATTTATTTTTGCTCTGGGGCCTTGCAAAGTAGAGCGGAGGTAGAAAGGAAATTCAAGGCAACCATCCTTATAGTTTTGCTCTTGTCTGCTTGACTGCCTGCATGCCTGCCTGCTTGTCTGCCTGTGTTCCCTGGGCAATGTTTATGCTATGCCCTGCCCAGGACAGAATAGATTCGCCCACACAGCATTGTGCTCTCAACCGGAACTTAAGTAGGTATGGCAAGCTCGAGCCACAGTCTCATTCACGCTCATTCCTCTGGATTAAGTCCGACGGCCTGAGGGAACATGGCACTGGCTACATTAATAGACCCAAAGATAGTATTTCCACACCCTACCCTTAATATATACATATCCCTGCCATTTGTGTTAGGAACCATAAAAGTTTGTTTATTTTCATCTACCGGCTTCCCTTGAGTTTCACAGCCTATATGGCTGGCTACTTGGGGGACTTAAAACTGCAAAGTTGCTGAATTTCTAAAGGTCTCCATAGTGGTGTGAAATGTCATGCAAAGATGACTTCACATTCAGTGTAACACGTCTGAATTGATGAAGCAGTTGAGTTCTGCTGACTTAATGAAAAATAAGCTGGAGGATTTCCAAGCAGCCAACACAGTGAACCAGTGGTTTGCTCTGTCATCTCACAGCATGAAGGTCGCTGTTCTGATCCTGGGCTGGGACCTTGGTGACGTTAGGGTCGCATTCTGGCTTCCTCTCACAGTCCACAAACCATGTTAGGTTAACTGAAGACTTATATGGGTAAATGTGAATGGTTGTCTGTCTGTATTACATGAGCAGAACATTATTAGTATGGTTGTTGTTGTACACTTTGGTTTGTCATGTTATGGTTGGTTTGTCAAGTTTATGCTCCCACCACCGCTTGTGTTTCCAGAATGGCAATCAGCAACATAATTAGTGCAACATTATTGCAGTGAGACAGTGTGAAAATCCCCAATGAATTCATGAAGAGCAATGTTACTGTGTGTGCTGACAATATCTGTCAACTGGCAACACAAACAGTGTCAATTCTAGTCTCTGGCATAATCCACATTTGTTTTATTTCACTTCCATTCTTAAATATTCCATAATAACAAACAAATAATGTAACATTCAAGTAAAAATTCTCTTTCAACCAATCAGTGGACTGCAGTGTGTCTAGCTTGAGCTGACACAAGTGAACCATTGTGTACAACTGCAAATGGTACACCCCTGCAATTGACTGGAACTGTTGGAGGTGTACCTCAACTCTCAATTTAAATGTACACTAAAATGAAATATTATTAATAAAACATTTTTCTCCTAAACCTTTTTGACAAAGTTGTAAAAATGCACAAACGAAAACTAAAACGCTGAGATATTCAAGCCACGGCGGTAGTTTGCAATGGTGCTTAAGTAGAGAAACACTGCACACATGCACACCAACTGCTTGTCATCGTGGATGAAAAAGTCTTAACTTTAACTGATTGAACACTTGGGTAAGTACTGCAAATCGGCTCTGTGGTCCACCAAAATGAAGAGTAAACTCATATACATAGTACCTCCTAAATTTTTGCAGAGCAGTTTTTCCAAGAGTCCCCCCAGCAAGGACACTACATTTCTCTACATAATGAGCGTTGCACGGGTGTAGTGTGCAGTGACGCCAGTGTTACGATGAGGCTGATAGAAGCTCACAAGGCACATTAACCAGCAGATAGTAGTGTTCTGTGAGAACATAGTGTCTCTGGATGCCAGCTGTAAAGATTAGCAGACCTTTGTTTAATTGTGCTGCTAACATCTTGGAACCCACTCGAGAGTTAAATGTTCCCTTTTCCTTATAAACTGTCTTTAAAGCTCAGCCAGTGGTTGCCATTGCTTGTTCATTCAAACGCAAAGTCCATACCAATTTGCTAAAAGCTTAAAGAGATACAGTACGTGCAATTAAGGCACATGCATCCCCAAGAGCTAAGGTGTAGTAACCCTGGGGGAAAACCGTAACATGCAAACAAAATACAGCCACAAAACATTAGGCAATTGCCCTCAGTTTTAGTGCATGTTTAACTTGATTTGATGTTGTAATCCTAAAATAAAAAGGTCCCCATAAAACCCCCAGCAGTGCCCCTTTGAGGCAGAGTGATACATCAGCCAACTGACCCAAATTGCCTTAGTTAGAGCCAACTCACCAGTTGGGATAAACAATATCAAACATTATAGTCACTGAACTCTGATCCACTTACATGTTTTCCTCCCTCTTAAAGCACAGCAAAAAGTGCACAATAAATCAGCCAGCAAAGTGTAATCTAAACATCCCTCATCTGTGCCCCACTAAAGCTTCCCCACTGGAGGCTAAATGATAAGCAGTAAAAGCAGCTCTACAACATGTTGTCCTGGTTTCAGGAAGAGGTGTCGGGAATTTGGCAAATTTTTTTGACATGCATTGCAAACAATTTATCATTAGTGACCACAGCACCTCCCAGCAATATTTGCACATTACAAGGCTCACACTTAAATTTTTGTCTGGAGGCAGTCAAACACCTCAAAGGCAGTAATATAAGGTGCCCACATAATTGGAAGACCGGCACGGTGGACGACTGGTTAGTACATCTGCCTCACAGTTCTGAGGACCGGGGTTCAAATTCCGGCCCCGCCTGTGTGGAGTTTGCATGTTCTCCCCGTGCCTGCATGGGTTTTCTCTAGGTACTCTGGTTTCCTCCCGCATCCCAAAAACATGCATGGAAGGTTAATTGAAAACTCTAAAATTGCCCGTAGGTGTGAATGTGAGTGTGAGTTGTTGTTTGTTTATATGTGCCCTGCGATTGGCTGGCGACCAGTTCAGGGTGTACCCCGCCTCTCACACGAAGATAGCTGGGATAGGCTCCAGCACGCCCACGACTCTAGTGAGGATAAGCGGTATAGGAAACGGATGGAGAATTGGAAGACTTTGATTTTTAAATGTATACCTTATCAATGCACCAATGTTTTTTTGTGTACTGGGAAAGTCAAAGACAAAACCTTGGTTTGTTTGGGTAAAAAAAAAAAAATCTTTGTAAAACATTTATAACAAGTTTATAAACTACTACATCCTATTATTATTACGTAATAATAATGAATTTAGTGCAGTACATTAATTTTATGTAAACATAGGCTAACCACTATAACAGCCAAACATACAATACAACTCTTACTGTAACTGTTATGATGAGTGACAAAGGCTAAATGCAAACTCTCTGGCTCCGGAGCAGAGAGTTAGGCGGACCTGATTTCAGGCCTTGGGGCAGAAAAAGCGTGTGGAACTCAGGAATGCGTGGACAATTTTAATTCATATTTCACATGTTTATTGAGGCACCATAGAGACAATATTACATCCCAAATACTACAAAAAGTTGTAGTGTGACAAGTGACTTACGTATATTATTCTTCTCATCTTTTTTTAACACATGTTGTTGAGGCTGGTCCTTATTTTATAATTGTTGGGGAAAAGCAAATCCAAATAAAAAACACAATATACTACCAGAGTTAATGGTTTTATGCTAAACAGGGGTCCTATTTTCAAGGTGCTTCAATATCTGCAAGATATGACGGTGGGTCTAACTCAAAACTTTGAAACTACTTCAGGAACTTCATACTCCTCAAAGGCGTTCGGCGGTAGATGCAAATTTTGAGGAGTAAATTGTAGGAGATTCCAATATAGTGGGTCCACTTAATATGAGGCTGGTAGCCTCTAGCTGGGCGGAGATGAGAGGCACATAGAGAAGTGATGGTTAGCCCTGCATCTGCTTTGACACACATTCCCTCCACCTCGTCTAAAATTCGTGCATGCGCTAAGCTCTGCCAACAGCGCTTACAATCAAGCGATGATATGGCGATGAGGTAAGCAGTTCCCTGCTTACCTCATCGCCATATCATCATTAAGAGCAGTAGCGTAATCCATAGAAGATAATTCCACTCTAAATAAAACTACTATCTAGTATTTACCATGCAAACTGTAGTGTGTTTCCCAACCCAACTAAGAAATGATTGTTCTGCTGTTATACATCAGCAGGATAAACAATGTACAACGTATAATATATATAAAGTCTTGAAACCTATTTTCACTGCAGAATAATATTGTGCTTCTATCAGACTTTTTTAAAACATTTATATTTTAGTCTGTGGTTTTAGATATTCTTGATTGAAATTTTTCATTGTTGTTACTGTGATGTAAATTAATGAGGTAACATAATTGAGTGATTAATTGCGAATGGCCACAAAATAGCATTTTAGTTACACTACTGTCATTTTGTTTGGTAAAATATCTTTAAATATTAAGGGTTGCTTTTAAATTTCAATGGAATTTAACTCTTGTGTGGAACAGAGATTTAAATGAAATTGACAAAGCAAAAAGTAGCTAGCTTTGTAGAAACTCTGTTGCTATTCTATACTAAAATGTGAAAGCCTTCCTCTCTAAAGACCACCAATGTGGAATATTGGATGACAGAATAGCGTATAGTGCAGGCAGAGCCCCTCAATGCCATTCTGCAGTGACAGGTACTATAGATGATAGTGCGTGCTTAGTTTGGCTCACCTGTCAATATGGATGGACAGGCTCAGAATATACATTTTGACAAAGATGACAGTTTGTCATACCTAAATCTGGGGAAAAAAACCTTTTCAATAAAACTTGACATGGGTTGTGGAAATTGCAATTATGGTCAAGTGCAATGTGATGTATATTCTGCTCTGAAAATGCAATATTTTGGTACAAACCCCCCTTTTTAAAACAAAATTCCACAAAACACATCATGTTTAATTAGTATTTCCAAGTCCAAGATGCAGAATTAAAAAAGATAACATCAATAGAGGCAGGGGAGAAATATATCCAGAAGATGGCACTGTTTCTGTCTTTCAATTATATATTTTGTATTTAATACAGAGCAGTGATTCAACTGTGGAATTAAAATGTAATTCTATTTTTCTAATTTTATATAATGGTGTTGTAGGCTCCATCAGTCCATCAATCATTCAAAAAGCCTACTGGGTGTGGCTTTTTTAAATAAAATTATAATTCTTCCTAAAATCAAAGTCACATGGCTCTCACACTATTGTAACGGGATCATAAAACTCCAAATAGGATTATCCTACACTGTGGCCAGTGCCGATTTATAAACAGGGATTGAATGGTTTAAAGAACAAGAAATACTAACAAAAATTTATTACATTATATTATTATTTAAAAAAAATAAAAATAAAAAATAGACCCGCGAGATGTGCTCCTAAGAGCGCTTCATTTTTTTGCAGGATATTATATTCCCTCTGGGGAAGAAAATCTCACCCCTAAAATGGAGGCGAACTGTGCATAAATGCTCCACTTACCACTGGCTTGTTTTCAAAACCTCTTTAACATCATATCTTCAGCTACTCCGGCAGCTTCTTCTACTTCTTCTTCTTGTTAATCACGCGTACCTTTAAAGTTAAGAAAGCGGGAGAGGGAGAGGGGGAAAACAGGGAAAATGAAAGAGAAACATTAATGAAAGGGACTAGTAAATGAAATGCTTCTTCAAGTGGTAGGTGGTGGGTGGAGGGAAGTCGACAAATGCTGAGATGAGTTTATCTCTCATTCTCTCTCCTTGCCCTTTGTGACCATAGGACGGCAGTTCTCAGGCAAAAAGGAGGCTTGCCGCTGATTGCTTGAGAGTATTGCAGAGCAAATCTACATGAAATCCTTCTGGGCTTTTTTTTCTTTTTTGATCATTTTCTCTTTCACATCGCTAATGAGCCAGGTCTGAAAATATCAATTTACTGTCAGCTCGTGCACATTTGTTGTGTATGTTTAAATGTGGTCAATACCTTATTCAACAATATTTTCTTATTTGTTTTGTGTTACAGGACTTAGATATGCAAACCAAAAAAGTAACAAATGTAAAAACCACCCATCAAGCCTTTTTGTATTTTAAAGTGATACCCTCAGGTCTGGATGTTTGGTTGTCCTTGTCTCCACCCACGGAGACTTCATAGAAACCAAAGGAAGGTTATCTCAAGTGAAGTCAGTGAAGCTCATCCATGATGAGTTTCCTCCAGGATACTGATATGAATATCATTTATGGAATGCTCAACAGGGGCATGTTTGAGTAATATGAATGCTGAGTCTTCTACATTCATATAAGTTTCATATCAGCGGCCATGATATGGTCTTATTTTTCCACAGAGCATTACATGAGCTTGCATATAAAAACCTTTCATTCTTGTATGATGCTGACTTTCAGATGCTAAGTTCTTTTCAAGACACAGGAAGTCTTTCGGGTATTAATTTGCTCCCATTTCCAGTTTTGTAGCTCTTGTTGGCTTGATCCTGGGTTCAGACCCTGAATTGGGACATAGCGATGTTGCATGAAGCAATTAAATTCTTGATTCTTAAGAAAGTGTGACTATATCTAACGTAAGTTGAGTGGAACTACAAATGGTACTCAGTAGAGCTAAGCCCTTTGGATCAGTACCTGTACCCTTTATAGTTTATTTCTCTGAACTTGACCTGAATCAGTTTAGTAATTTTTGCAAAACCCTACTAACAAAGAAAAAAACAAGCAACTGAAATTGCAGACATAAGTAAGGGTGTTCAAAATATATGACATCATTTGAAATACAATTATTTGAGGTTTCAGAGAGAGAAAAATGCCAACTACATGCTACACTATACAGTATGTCCTAGGCCAGGGGTGTCCAAACTTTCTCCTCCATGTGCCGCTTCCAGAACGGATGAACGCAATAGCCACTTTGAAATTCTGTGACCTTATCAAACATAACCATTCCATCAAGCAATAATTTATTTATTTTTATTTTGAAAAAACTGCTAAAGTGAATATAATGAAGTCTAAAACCGCTGTTTAAATGCCATGTTTTTGTGATAAAAAAAAAAAATAACCCCAAAAAAAATTTCAAAAACCTTTTCCATCCTTAATATGATGTATAACTTGTATATCTCAATTAAAAATGCATCTTTTAGAGATGGAAACTAAAAATACAGAACTGAGATAATGTGCCAGCACTCTTGTAACTCCTATTGAGTTGCACAGCTTATAGATCATGTTAATGGTGGGAAGTTTTGAAATTATATAACTTGGTCTTATTTTTTTTTAGATCAGAAAAGCCTGGCAATTGAACGGGGGGAAGATTTTTATATCCACTGTACATCACAGTTTTCTGTTGAAGGTGATAGGGCCACAGCGGTAGGTTTTTTCAGGATTTTGGAGTGGCCCACGGCCCTCAATCCCATTAGAATAGGTCTGCCTAAGCACTGAGCAAAGCTACACATTCAGCTTCATAGCAGAACAAGACTGGTAAATGGTAAATGGAGTGCACTTATATACCGCATTATAACATACGGTGCCCAAAGCGCTTGACAAAGCCTCACATTCACCCATACACGTACACATTCATACACCAATGGGCGACTGCTGCCATGCAAGGGACTGTCAGGCCCAATGGGTGCAAATTAAACTGGGGGCACCTGGTTTCTTGTGAGTTTCTGTTTTCACCCTGAAAAAAAAGAAAATATTAAAAAGGAAGCTTAGTTTTTACAGGTCATTATTATTATAAATAATAATAATAATAATAAAACAGATCTTTATTCCTATTTACACTAATTCATTAATACACATTATTATATCAGTATCAGCAATAGCTCAGATATGAATAAAAAAAATACGAAAATAAAATGACTGGCACACCCTGAAAATGTTTATTTTCAACTACAATAAAAATAATTGCTGCTGTTTTCTGGAAGTTAGTTATTGACTTTTCCACCCTTTCTATTTTTGGGTGTACACAGTCTCTCAGCATCCTCAGTGGGCATCATTACCTCATTGGTCAACATTCTAATGGGCCACAGGGGTCAGGTTGGTGCTTGCTGGCCAATCAACATCAACCAACAGCCTGGCTAGAAAGCAATCCTCTGGTGCACTGACTGCAGGCCAGTAGAGGGTAGGTACAGGTGAGTGAGTGTGTGTGTGTGTGTGTGTGTGTGTGTGTGTGTGGGGAACAATTACAAAAGTACAAGGGGGGGAAATATTGGGAAACTTGGTGTGAGAACCATCAAAAAAGTAAATACATGCGTGGCTATATGTACACATAAACTCAAGTGTGTGAGAGGGAGGAAAAAAATTATCTGCTATCCTTCCACATGCTTGGATGCTAAGACAAGTGCAGGGGAATTTTTTTAATGTACAGCATTTATTCACTGCACACACGCTGTCACACTACCGCTTCCTCCGGTGCATGAGACACTCCCTTGGCAAGGAAAGTCTCCATTAATCAGCTACAATGACGGGTTAGCAGAATAGCACGGAAGCTAAAAGTCATTCTAAATCAACATGGGAGAAAACAGGAACGTATCCTGGCATCGCAACAATAGCATCCAGGTGGGATCACACAGCTCAAAGTCTCTCAAAGACTCTCAGTTCTTGCTGTGGATTTGGGGGTGGGTGTAACTTGGTCCATTCGTGTGGACAGCGATTTGTTTTCTCATGACCCTGCAACATATTGGCTTTGCGTTTAGTCACCTTGCTGTGACAGATGGCCGAGCATCATGGTGCAGGGCAAATTGGGAAATGAAATGCGTGCCCAGAGATGAGTATATGCATTCTTCTTTTCAGCAACATGACCACATACAGGACAATATAGGGGGGTACAGTTGCTTTCATTGAGCATATTGATGATGTCTAATAAAAAATCCCACTCTCTGCATTCACTTTGGAACATAGATACATGTATGTAGCCAAACAACCAATTAATACGTATGAAATAGTAGTACAGTATTTACATTCACTGCCAGAACTGGCCTTGAAAACACGTATTGTACTTCCATTCCAACAGCAGCCATATACAATTTAGATTCATCCATCCATCCATCCATTTTCTGAGCCGCTTCTCCTCACTAGGGTCGCGGGCGTGCTGGAGCCTATCCCAGCTGTCATCGGGCAGGAGGCAGGGTACACCCTGAACTGGTTGCCAGCCAATCGCAGGGCACATCGAAACAAACAACCATTCGCACTCACAGTCATGCCTACGGGCAATTTAGAGTCTCCAATTAATGCATGTTTTTGGGATGTGGGAGGAAACCGGAGTGCCCGGAGAAAACCCATGCAGGCACGGGGAGAACATGCAAACTCCACACAGGCGGGGACGGGGTTTGAACCCCGCACCTCAGAACTGTGAGGCTGACGCTCTAACCAGTCGGCCACCGTGCCGCCAATTTAGATTCATAAAAAGGCAAATCATAAAAAAGGAAGACACAATCAGAACATTTCTGGAAAAACTGACAACAGGTCTTTAAATATGGTACATTTACAGTACATCTGAAATGTCAACACTCTTCTGATGATGCTGTTACACTGCGCACACTGCTTGGCTCAGCTCCATTTGCCTTGGTCCAGAGTGTTAGATTTTAGAATTTCAAATTCAGGAATTGTGTTGCATTGAACAGTCGAGTAGTTTCGATGATGTGGAAAAGGGTGACAAGGGTGATCTTTTTTTCTTCATGATTTAATCACTTTTGTTGTACTCGCCTGAATGCCTAATAGTCATTTGGCCAAATACTCAAATATCAATTGGTATGGTGTGCTGGTTAGGGTTGGTGGTGTATAAGATGACTCTGGGTTTGGGGAGGAAGATTAGGAAGACAAAGGCAGAGCAGAGAACCATGTGGTGGAAGCTTAGACAGGATGAGTGTTGTGCAGTTTTTCGGGAAGACGTGAGACAGGCTCTCTGTGGACAGGATGAGCTTCCAGAAGACTGGACCACAACAACCAAGGTGATCAGAGAGGCAGGCAGGAGACTACTTGGTGTATCTTCTGGCAGGAAAAGAGAGAATGATACTTGGTGGTGGAACCTCACAGTACAGGAAATCATACAAGGAAAAAGGTTAGCTAAGAAGAAGTGGGACACTGAGAGGACCGAGGAGAGGCGAAAGCAATGCATCGAGATGCAACATAGGGCAAAGGTAGAGGTGGCAAAGGCCAAACAAGAGGCATATGATGACATGTATGCCAGGTTGGACACTAAAGAAGGAGAAAAGGATCTATACAGGTTGGCCAGACAGAGGGATAGAGACGGGAAGGATGTGCAGCAGGTTAGGGTGATTAAGGATAGAGATGGAAATATGTTGACTGGTGCCAGCAGTGTGCTTGCTAGATGGAAAGAATACTTTGAGGAGTTGATGAATGAGGAAAATGAGAGAGAAGGGAGAGTAGAAGAGGTAAGTGTGGTGGACCAGGAAGTGGCAATGATTAGTAAGGGGGAAGTTAGAAAAGCATTAAAGAGGATGACTCATGGAAAGGCAGTTGGTCCCGATGACATTCCTGTGGAGGTATGGAAGCATCTAGGGGAGGTGGCTGTGTAGTTTTTGACCAGCTTGTTCAATTGAATTCTAGCGCGTGAGAAGATGCCTGAGGAATGGAGTAAAAGTGTGCTGGTGCCCATTTTTAAGAACAGGGGTGATGTGCAGAGCTGTGGGAATTATAGAGGAATAAAGTTGATGAGCCACACAATTAAGTTATGGGAAAGAGTAGTGGAGGCGACACTCAGGACAGAAGTGAGTATTTGCGAGCAACAGTAAGAAGGATAGGCTGACAGATGAGGTTAGACCGGAATCCCCGTGGACCAAGATGTTTGCAGATGACATTGTGATCTGCAGTGAAAGCAGAGAGCAGGTGGAGGAACAGTTAGAAAGTTGGAGGCATGCACTGGAAAGCAGAGGAATGAAGATTAGCCGAAGTAAAACAGAATATATGTGCATGAATGAGAGTGGTGGTGGATGAATGAGAGGGGTAGTGGATGATGTATGGATTAGAGACAGTGGCACTGAAGAGACAACAGGAAGCAGAGCTGGAGGTGGCGGAAATGAAGATGTAGAGGTTTGCTCTTGGAGTGACCAGGTTGGATAAAATTAGAAATGAGCTCATCAGATGGACAGCCAAGGTTCGATGTTTTGGACACAAAGTTAGAGAGAGCAGCTCCTGAAGCCGGGCCCCCCGGGCTGGATGACTGCTTGGTGTTGGGGCTGACCTCTCATGGCCCGTGGCTGCTACTTGATCCCCCCACCTCCCTTATCGTTTCCTTGTCGGGGGGTGCCCCTATCCGCCCTCCTTTCCAACAAACAAGGGACACTCTCCCGCCTTCGGGCTGGGCAGGGACTGGCTGCATTGCGGGCCCTGCGGGTCGAGGGGGTTGGGGCGTCTTGCTCTCCTGGGGGTGAAGGGGGGGTTGGCTGGGGGGGTGGCATTGGGTCCCTGCATCCCAGTTGTCGGGGCGCCTCCGTGGGGCCGGCGGACCGCACTGGGTCCCTCGGTGTGGGACGTGTGCCGTCCGCCGGCTGCTCTCGGATGGACCACTGGGACTAATCCCGCCCCTCAATTGATTGGGTGGGGTCCTCAGCCGCCGCGGTGCGGCCACAGCAATTACAGGACACTTCTGTCAGTCTTTGTGCATGTAAAACGGTATCTATTCACCTGCTTGTATCCGCAGACACAGACCCCTAGGACGCTTTTACTGGGTGTGTGGTCACGTACTTACTGCGACAAATAACTCATGAATATGCAAATCGCGTGTGTATCCCCTTACTTATATTCTCGTCCTGTAGACTTTTAGAATTCACATAATTAATGAGACCACGCTTCAGTTGCACAGTCGGGTTCACGACCCTTGTCCTGCATGCTTCTTCTCCTGTCCTTGTCCTGTTCTATCTAGTCCTGTCACTAGCACTACAGCCCCATGCAACACTCATATTTAATGTTTCATTGTTGTAGATAATGTAATGATTTACTTCTCTCATCCTGTTTACAATTAGTGCTTTGTCTTTTGTCTTTGTTTTTCTCTCCCTTCTAGAAACTTTATTCTGTTTGACTGATCAAGTCTGATTCTCAATAAACCTCAATTATAATACCACAGCGGAAGCTTAAAAACTCCACTGTGACACAGTAAAACTGTTCCGGCATGAAAGGGATACAGATTTTCCATTCTGCTTGACCTAACAGCCGAACAGGACAAAAACTAAAAATAAAAATAAAAAACAAAGTTAGCAGACTTCGATGGTTTGGACACGTCCAGATGAGAAATAGTGAGTATATTGGTAGAAGGATGATGAGGATGGAGCTGCCAGGCAAGAGAGCTAGAGGAAGACCAAAGAGAAGGTTGATGGATGTCATGAGGGAAGACATGAGGGCAGTTAGTGTTCGAGAGGAGGATGTAGGAGATCGGCTTACATGGAAAAGGATGACGCGCTGTGGCGACCCCTAAAGGAACAAGCCGAAAGGAAAAGTGGTGGTGCAATTTCAAATCAACTGATTCACTTATGAAGGATATACTGTATGTGTTTGGCAGCATCTCTGTTGCATGCACATGTATGCACACTAATACACACATTATATTAGTATATAAATGTGTCAAGAGTGTGCACACATTACCCTCCGAACAGAAGTGCTCTCCTGATATGGCTTCCTTGAGAGGAAAATCTTTCCATGTTCACATACACTAGACTACACAGGTTAACAGCATCAGCTTGATGCTGAAAAAGGCACACGTGAGAATAAAAAAATAGAAATTAGACCACATGGTTATTGCTTTCTGAATTAAAAAAAAAAAAAAAAACAACTGTGAGGTGAGGTACCAGTCAAGGTCCTTTTGGATTGAGCAAAAAATAGATATTCACTTGCTAATAACCTCCTCCGTTCAAATGTATTTTAAAATACTCCAGGCTACATTCTGACCCATATCAGACTACAAATGTCCAACCTTGCTTGTCCTCATTTTTTTCAACACGTAACAAAAAGAGCAACGCACTTTGGTTGTAACCAACAAGTGTTAAGTCACAGTCTCAATACAAGCGTTTTTATTGTAAAACGCATCATGATAGGTGGATTGCTGGTTAGTCTCCCCTGCTCTTCCTCCATTTTGAGAAAGAAATGCACATCCAACTTGTCTTTATAAATAATCTATTGTAGTTATACTGTCGATCGGGTCTATAACACCTACGGTATATCTATTGATGATAGCGTGCCACTGAATTACTTGTAAATATGCTTATATAGTCTATATAGACCCTGAGTGCTTTAAGCAGTGAGCACTGTAATCACTGCTTTAATTAGACCTGTCTTTTTCTTCAATTCCTTTGGGCTTGTCCCGTTAGGTGTTGCCGCAGCGCGTCATCCTTTTCCACGCAAGCCTTTCTTCTGCATCCCCCTCTCTAACACCAACTGCCCTCATGTCTCAATACATCTATCAACCTTCTCTTTGGTCTTCCTCGAGCTCTCTTGCCTGGCAACTCCATCCTTATCATCCTTCTACCAATTCTATCGCTCCTTCGGACATGTACAAACCATCAAAGCCATCTCTCTACCTTTGTCTCCAAACATCTAACCTTGGCTCTCCCTCTGATGAGCTCATTTCTAATCCTATCCAACCTGGTCACTCCTAGAGAGAACCAAAACATCTTCATTTCCGCCACCTCCAGCTGTGCTTCCTGTTGTCTCTTCAGTGCCACTGTCTGTAATCCGTACATCATGGCTGGCCTCTCCACTGTCTTATAAACTTTGCCCTTCATCCAAGCAGTGACTCTTATGTCACATAACACACCTGACACCTTTCTCCACCTGTTCCAACCTGCTTGGACCAGTTTCTTCACCTCCTCACCACACTCATCATTGCTCTGGACTGTTGACCCCAAGTATTTAAAGTCCTCCACCCTCGCTATCTCTTCTCCCTGTCGCTATCTCCACTTAGTCTATCCATCACCACAGCAAAGAGGAGTTGGCTCAGAGTTGAGCCCTGATGCATTCCCTCCTCCACCTTTAACTCCTCTGTCACACCTACAGCACACCTCACCACTGTTCATTGCCCTCATACATGTCCTGCATTATTCGAACATACTTCTCTGCCACTCTAGACTTCCGCACAGTTCCACAGTTTATCGCTGGATACTCTTGTCATTGGCTTTATCTAGATCTACAAAGACACAATGTAGCTCCTTCTGACATTATCTGTACATCAACACCCTCAAGGCAAATAATGCATCAGTGGGACTCTTCCTAGGCATGAAACCATACTGTTGCTCACAAATGAAAACCTCTGTCCTGAGTCTAACCTCCACTAATCTTTCCCATAACTTCATTGCATAGCTAATCAATTTAATGCCTCTATAGTTCCCACAACTCTGCACATCTGTAAATACAGTATTTCCACATTTGCACTTCTGGTTAGAAGCGAGAACTGCATTTCATTGGGTGTGTACTTGTACCCTGGTTCTAATCCTTTCAAACTAATCCAAAGTGCTTAACAGTACATTCCCTGAGGAGTGCTTAAATTCCATGTGTCCAATGTAGGCATGAAACAGTTTACCCTTCATAGTTTTGATAAATCTCTAGATTAGTTCTTGTATTTCATCCAGTCTTGTATTTCATTCCAACCAGTGTATGACCCAACAGCAAACAAAACTTTTGAAACTCCTCATCTTGAATACATGTGGAATCCATTTTGATTGATGCTGTTCATAATTTTTATTTTTAAAAAAAAATTTAAGCAGAATGGAGGATGTTTCCCTTTTATGCCGGAACAGTTTTACTGTGTCACAGTGGAGTTTTTTAAGATGCCGCTGTGGTTTCTTAGTATTATAATTTATATTTATTGAGAATCAGAGTTGATCAGTCGAACAGAACAAAGTTTCGAGAGGGGAGTGAGAGACGAAGACAAAAGACAAAGCACTAATTGTAAACAAGATGAAAAAAGTACCACCCCAGCACCCACGGAACATGGGCGAGTCACAATCACACCATCAATGCTCGCCAGGAGGTCAATTGATTTTTTCGTTCTGCTGATATTTTTTCCAACGCAATATGTTTTATGATGAGATTTAGCCAGTGATTGATGTTAATAACTTGTTTGTTTTTCCAGTTTAATAGAATTGTTTTCTTAGCAGTAGCTAACGCGACAAGTAATGATTGTGAATATATATCAGGGAGGTCGATTATGCTTAAATCGCCAAGTATGCACAATCTTGGGGATAGTGGAATCCTGAAATTCAAAATATAAGAGAGTTTCTGTGTAACTGAAGACCAAAAGCATTGAACTGGTGTGCATTCCCATGTAGCATTAAAGTAGGTGTCTGGGGTATTTTTGGTGCATTGCGCGCATATATCAGATGGAGAGAAGCCCATTTTATGCATAGTGTACTGAGTAAAGTGTGTTCAATGGAGTACTTGATATTGTATAAGATGTAAATTTGTGTTTTTTGTCATTCTAAATGTATTGTTACATATCTGTATCCAGTAGTTACGGCCAGCGGACATGGAAATGTCTTCTTCCCATTTAGTGATTGGTAAGTGCATTGATTTAGTGCATGAAATTAGTTTTTAAACTTTTGAGAGATTTGTTTTACTTTGAGGAAGAATCTTCACTATTTATTTGACAAACTCCGGCAGTTCGAGGGTACTCTGGAGTGTTGGTATTCTTTTTTTTATTGCTGCTTTTAATTCATTGTATTGAAGAAAGTTTCCGCCTGTTATTTGGAATTCTTGGAACAGTTCATCACGTGTCCTAAAAACATTGTTAAATAGTTGTTGTAGGTGGTCAATTGTTGTTCCCATGTGTTAAAATGAAGGGGTATATTATTAATTTTGAAATCTGGATTATGCCAGATTGGGGAGAGTATATTGGGAGCTAATTGAGATCCTGTAGATTCTAAACTTTTCCACCAAGCCGTTAAGGTGGATGCGATTATTGGATTCTTGAAGCATTTCTGGTGTTTAAGGCTTGTGGAAATAAATGGGAGTTTTGGGAGTTTGATGTTGTTGCAGTCTATTTGTTCCAATTCTAGTCAAGAATAATACTCCTCATTGTGGTGCAACCATTTGATGAGGTATTGTAATTGGTTAGCTAAATAATAGTGTTTAAAGTTGGGAGCATTTAGGCCTCCCTCCTGTTTACTTTTCTGAAGAGTGGATAGACTAATTGTATTTTTCTTATTTTTAGAATTAAAATTTAGTACAGCAGAAGCTAACGTTTGAAACCATTTAAATGTGGTCTTAAATGGAATCATTGAGAATAAATAATTTATTTGAGATAAGGTTTTACTTTTGATTGTGGCTATTCTTGCCAGAACTGATATAGGCAAGTTATTCCAGCGTCTTAAGTCATCTGAGAGTTTTTCCAGAAGTGGTGTGTAATTTAGATTGGTTAGCTCTGTAAATTTTGGCGAAATATTAATACCTAAATACTTAAGGTTTCCTCTAGGAATGGGGTAATCTGGGATTTGATCTGCAGGAGTCCATGAGTTTGCTATGATTGGGAGTATTGTTGATTTTGTCCAGTTGATAGAGTAATCTGATATTTGTGAAAATATTTCAGTGAGATTGAAGACTGCCTGAAGAGAAGACTTGGGTTCCTGTAAATAAAGAACAATATCATCAGGATACAGATTGATTTTGTGTTCTGTCAGTAGCGAGCAGATACCTTTAATATTAGCATTCTGACGTATAGCGGCAGCAAGAGGTTTGATGAATATTGCAATTAGCATTGGTGAGAGTGGACATTCTTGTCTGGTTCCTCTTTGTAAAGTAAAACTTTGTGAAGTAATCCTATTTGTGGTGACTGTTGCTTTCGGCGAGTTGTATTACATTGCTATCCAATGTATAAATGAGTCTCCACAGCCAAATTTGCGAAGTACTGCAAACAGTAAAGCCCAGTTAACTTTATCGAAAGCCTTCTCTGCGTCAAGTGACATGATGAATGCATTTAGATTTTTACGCTGTGACATGCTTATTAAATTTAACAGATGTCTGACATTATTTGTGGAACTTCTACCTTTAAAGAAGGCTGTCTGGTCATCGTGGATTATCGACGGGAGTACCTTTTCAAGTCTCGCTGCGAGGGCTTTCGAGATAATCTTGACATCTACAATAATCAGTGATAAGGGCCGATAATTAGCCGGGAGAGGGGAGTCTTTACCTGACTTTAGTAATAATTTAATTGAAGCTGTAGTCATATGGCTACTTATTTGACCTTTATCGTTTATCTCCTTGACTGTTCTGAAAAATAGGGGCACTAGTATTGGCCAGAAATGTTTAATGAATTCAACAGAGATTCCGTCCGGGCCAGGCGCTCGTCCTGATTGGATATTTTTTAATGCATTATGTAATTCTGTGATGGTTGAAGGAACATCAAGGCTGTCTTTAATTTAATTGAGGAATGTTTAGATCCTCAATAAAAGTTTCAATTTCTTTTTGGTCTGGGTTGTTCGAAGATGTGTATAAGCTGCTATAGTAATTGTAAAATAGTTCATTTATTTCTCGCGGTGACTGTGTACAGTTGCTGTTTGAATCTTGAATGGCTGTAATTAATGACTTTTCTTTATTGTTGGTTCGCAATAATTTGTCCTGATTTATTATTGTACTCAAAGTTAGTGTATCTTAACTGTTGTTGTAGAAAAAATGTTCTATTTGATAAGATAAGATCTAATTGATGTTTTGCCTTTTGAAGTTGATTTCTCAGCGTATCTTTCGGATTAATTGCATATTCTTCTGTGATGTGAGGTGTTTAATTTTTATCCTCAATTCCATCCATCCATCCATTTTCTGAGCCGCTTCTCCTCACTAGGGTCGCGGGCGTGCTGGAGCCTATCCCAGCTGTCATCGGGCAGGAGGCGGGGTACACCCTGAACTGGTTGCCAGCCAATCGCAGGGCACAGAGAAACAAACAACCATTCACACTCACAGTCACACCTATGGGCAATTTAGAGTCTCCAATTAATGCATGTTTTTGGGATGTGGGAGGAAACCGGAGTGCCCGGAGAAAACCTACGCAGGCACGGGGAGAACATGCAAACTCCACACAGGCGGGGCCGGGGATTGAACCCGGGTCCTCAGAACTGTGAGGCTGAGGCTCTAACCAGTCGGCCACCGTGCCGCCATCCTCAATTCCATTTTCTAATTTTTATTCTTGTTTTTTTCTTGTACGAAGAGTATGATATGATTTTACCTCTCAATACAGCTTTCCCAGTTTCCCACAGCAGATATGGGGATATGGTTGGGGAGTCGTTGAATTTCAAAAACTCCCATTCCTTCCTCACGAAAGAATCAAAATCCTGGTCCTTCAATAGGGACGTGTTAAAGCGCCATGTAGGTGGGGCTGCCGGACTTCACCCAATTTTTTCGATTGAGAGAAATTGGTGTATGGTTGGTGATGATTATTGGATGTATTTTGGAGGTAATTTTTTGAGCTGCCGAATTGTTTGAGAGAAAAAAAATATTTTCTTGAGAAAGAACGGTGAACTGATAAGAAAAATGTGTATTCTCTTTTTGTACAGTTTTTCAGCCTCCATATGTCAACTGTTCATAATTTCTATTGTGCAAAAAATAGCTACATATGCTTGCTTATTTTATATTTTTTGTATTCAAAATAAATGTGCAACAGTGCTTCATGTGCACGTATCTGTGATTTATTTTACAAACCCAAATTACAATAAAGATGGGACTTTGTGTAAAGCAAAGACAGAATACAGTGATTTGCAAACCATTTTCAACCTATATTCAATTGAATACACTAAAAAGACAAGATATTTAATACTCAAACTGATACACTTTGTTGTTGTTTTTTAAGCAAATATTCACTTGTTTTAAATTTGTTGACTGCAACACGTACCCAAAAAGACAGGACAGGGCCATGTTTACCACTGTGTTACATCACATTTCCTTTTAATAACACTCTATAAGCATTTGGGAACTGAAGACACAAATTATTGAATCTTTGTAGGTGGAATTCTTTGCCATTCTTGCTTGATGTGCAACTTCAGTTGCTCAACAGCCCGGGGTCTCCTGTTGTATTTTGCGCTTCGTAATGTGCCACACATTTTCAACAGGAGACAGGTCTGGACTGTTGGCAGACCAGTCTAGTACTTGCAGTCTTTCATTATGAAGCCACACTGTTGAAACTCATACAGAATCTGGCTTGGAATTGCCTTGTAATTTGGAAGACAGCATACTGTATGTTGCTCCTAAACCTGTGTGTACCTGTATCAGCATTAATGGCGCGTTTGCAGATGTTACCTATGGCATGAGCGTTAACACACCCCCATACCGTCACAGATGCTGGCTTTTGAACTTTGCGCTGATAACAATCCGGATGGTACTTTTCCTCTTTGGCCGGGATGACACGACGTCCATGATTTCTAAAAACAATTTGAGATGTGGGTGGCACAATGGCCGACAGGTTAGCACATCTACCTCACAGTTATGAGGTACAGGGTTCAAATCCGGCCTCGCCTGTGTGGAGTTTGCATGTTCTCCCCGTGCCTGCGTGGGTTTTCTCCGGGTACTCTGGTTTCCTCCCACATCCGTAAAACATGCATGCTCAGTTAATTGAAGACTCTAAATTGCCCGTAGGTGTAAATGTGAGTGTGAATGGTTGTTTGTTTATATGTGCCCTGCAATTGGCTGGAAACCAGTTCAGGGTGTACCCCGCCTCTTGCCCGAAGATAGCTGGGATAGGCTCCAGCACGCCCGCGGCCCTAGTGAGGATAAGCGGTACGGAAAATAAATTATTATTTATTTACATTTTACACAACAACCCAACTTCATTGGAATTGAGGTTTATAATAGCCTATATACTGTTATTTTAGTTATGACGTGATCTTACTGACAACCTTGATAATTTTGGTCACCATCATTGTGAAATCGCCATACTGGTTCATCTCTAGTACGGCGTCACATACAATGTGGCAGACCACAAACAGAGTTTTATGAGTAACACCATTAATGAAACTGATGTGAATTGGTAACAATGATTACTGTCATGCAACACAAGGCTGAAAATCCATGAGGTAACCCATTGTATATGATGCCTGTTTCCACACATGATGGTTCTTGGACAGAATTTTTAACTTGTGTTTCTTTTTAATGTTGAATACATATGGACGTACTGTGACTGATATCCGATTAGTCTACCTGTCACCTTTTTATGGCTGCCTTTGGCAACTCAAAGTAAATCACTTCACCTGACAGCATGCAGGTCGATAATATTAACGCCTCTATAAATAACGTTATTGTAGGTCTCTTGTGTTAATGGCTCATGATATGATGGATAGGATAAAACTGAACGTGTGTGCTGTTGTTAAAGTGCAGAGGTTTAAAGGCAATGGATAGATGCGCTAAATCCCCCTTCAATGTCCTCTGATAAGGCACAGTGGTGACATTGGGCTGGAAAGGCGCCGAGGTGGTCACAGCTGTGTTCCCAAGCCTGACTGGCTAGGGGGTGGGGAAGTTGTCAATGTATGTATGTATGTGTGTGTGTGCGTGCGTGCGTGTGTGTGTGTGTGCGCGTGTGTGCCTCCCCGCCTGCCTGCCTGCCTGCCTGCCTGCGTGGTGCGTGCGTGCGTGTGTGTGTGTGTGTGTGTGTGTGTGTGTGCATGCCTGTGTGCGTGCCTGCGTGCGTGCGTGTGTGAATGAGGTTGGAGCGTTGTAAAGTCTGGACTCTGGACAGTGGATTAACTGAATAATTTCTGTGGGAACATATTTATGACTGCTACTATATCTGTTGTCTGGCTATGTGATTTTCATTGTGCTGTAAATACTGTTGTGGATTATTTCATGGGGTGGGGGTGGGGGGTTCGGGGGTATGTCCCAGGTCCAAGTAGAAGAATGTCAAATAAATGAGTGGTCATAAGCAAGTGGAAATGCATACGAGCATGGGTTTATATACTTAAAAATGTCACATGCTACTGAACTCTCTCGGGGCAGTAGCAATAATGCTGCTTTCACATTGGACGCAAATTGAACCATAATGTGACATATACAGTCAATGCAGTTAGCTTGAATAGGCACGAATCCGTGCCGGGCGACGCATTTGACACGACACGAGTGGGGTAAGCATGCAAAAATGTGCTTCTTCGCTCAGGTTGGGAATTTTGAACTACAAGCCACATATTGTGTCGTGACAGCCAATTAGCTTTGAGAATGGTGAGCAAAGGGCCAGCCTGGGAGACAGAATGTCCTGTTGGCCGCTGTGGCCGCTCAACCGCTTCGTCGCTGGTTGTGGGGCTGGAATGGGAAGTAAAACATTGGAAGGGGGAAAAAAAAAAGAAAAAAAATCAAAGGAACCAGCCGGGGTGACTTGTCGTGCTGGCCGTGGCTGCTCACAGCACACCATCGTCGTATGAGAGTATGCCGACAACAGGGCTGTGAAATGGAAAAAGTAAAATCTGAGGAACAATTGGTGAGGGGGGTCTCACTCTCTCTCACACACACACACATCTATATATATCCATCCATCCATTTTCTGAGCTGCTTCTCCTCACTAGGGTCACAGGCGTGCTGGAGCCTATCCCAGCTATCATCGGGCAGGAGGCGGGGTACACCCTGAACTGGTTGCCAGCCAATCGCAGGGCACATACAAACAAACAACCATTCGCACTGACATGCACACCTAGGGCCAATTTAGAGTCTCCAATTCATGCATGTTTTTGGGATGTGGGAGGAAACCGGAGTGCCCGGAGAAAACCCACGCAGGCAAGGGGAGAACATGCAAACTCCACACAGGCGGGGCCGGGGATTGAATCCTGATCCTCAGAACTGTTAGGCTGACGCTCTAACCAGTCGTCCACCGTGCCGCCCATTTATATATATATATAAACAAAAATAAAAAAATAAATGAACAATATAACAAGTTAAACAACTCACGTTAACTACGTTAGTAAGTACGTAGCAAATTCATAGAAATGTGATAGCAAAATACCTGGTAATCTATAATTTGACTGCTTCGTTTTAACCAGCTGTGTGCGCTTCATTCCATTGATGTGATCGACCAAGCGCGTTCTCTCTTCAGATCCATACTTCATATCCTGATGACACAAGATGCAGTATGCCTTCCCAGGTTCTTTAATCTTTCTAATGTTTTCATGAAGGTATTCATTTCCGAATTTTAATTCCAGCCAGCGCCATTTCCACGGATTCTTGATCCCGTTATCCTTATCAATCTTCCTCTATCATCTTTACAATGTCGGTCTCACTATCCTCCCTCTATACTCCGTGTCCCTCCGTGACACCGACATACTGCAAACTTATTAATATAAAAACTTGATAGCATACAATGAATTTAAATGTGTAGAAAGAGCTGACCGATAATATATAAATGATGGAAGATTTGCACCTTGCCTGCCGTAATACGGTCTTCAATGCTGTAAATATGACGGTCACGATTACAGACTGTCAATGTCAATGTCGACAGAGTACTACGTTAACCCCCATGCAAAGATTTTGTTTTTTGGGGGAAAATTTACACAATTTAAAAAAATGATCTCGATGAGGAAAATCCGGATTTTTCACAGTCCTGCGACGACCTGTTGAAGAGGACCAAGGTGGGAGGAGCATATCGACGTGGCACAAATGAAGCGAATGCGCATTCAGTGTGTATAATTACTAAGCCTGTAATGATTTTGTATTGAAACCGAAAATTGCGGTCTTCAAATACACTAAGCTGTGTCGTCTTTGAAATGGCAGAAGTGCGGCACGCCCTTTCAGCTGTGGTCCTCCATTCTACATAGCTACATACATGAGCTCACAATCCTTCCAAACTTAATATAATTAATATTATTATTCAAAAGTTTTTAATAAAACGTAAGCCTAGATTGAAGATCAATTTCTTCATCAAGCCTCCTCCAACAACTGCTTGTCATGGTACTACTTTTTCCAGTTTACCCGTCTTGCTGTCGCAGGCAGAAAGTAATCCGCCTGACAGTTTACTTTCATTTTTTACTACCTACAAGTGTCTATGGAGTGAAGTGCCGGCCAACAAGGTGACACAGTCCCTATACATCTGCACAGGTCAGAGTACGGAAAATGCGCTGGCCCTGCTGCCCAAATTGTGGATTAACATACTGTAGCAGTTAGCCGTGCATCGTTAGCCTCGGCTAGTCTGATCTGCTCACCGAGGAGGAAGAGGAACGAGGGAAGCGAGCGGTGCAAAGTCAGTCAAAGTCCATCTTCGTCCCAAATGTTGTGTCCAATAATGTGGTACTACGACTGTGTGGCAGCAGTACTTTATTGCAACTCACTACGAATGTGCTCATTCCATAACATGCCTTTTGCAACACTGCCGCAACACCTGTGGTGTAGTTTAGTGTAGTGTAGTGTGTACTTTGTGCACACTGTTGTTAACCTGACTGCACAGAGAGCGCAGGGCTGTCACAACTCCTTTGAGACAGTAAGAGAAAAGTTTTCTTTTGTTTTTACCTATTTTGTTATTTAATTTCTGTTTTGCAGCACAGTTACAAAGTCTGCTATAGTGTTAACTAAATCTTGAACTTTGTGGCACAGACAGCAATGTTGTTTCCTAAACTCCAGTCTCTTTTAGTTCTTATTATTTTTTAAACGGTAGATATTTTGTTAGAGAAAGGTTTCTTAGTTTTTACATATTTAGTTCTTTAATTTCTGGTTTGCAGCACAGACCGGAGTCTGTTATTAGTATTATTATTATTATTTTTACACTCATGTATAATGACGTTTTCTAAATAAACAGTCGTTTTGCTATCACGTCTTTTTTTCTTTTCTTTTTTTTTTTACCCCCTACTCAAAAAATCGAATCGTGCATCGAACTGTGGGTCAGAAATCGTGATACCTATCGAATAGTGACTTTGGTGTATCGTTACAGACCTAATAATTACTCCCGGGATCAAGGGACGCAAGGCGAAAGTTTGTTTCGCTCCGGTGAGAATGTAGCACAAGAGCCCTCAGCACTGACACATAATACAATGTGTGTGCGGTGAGGCCTAGCATATTTGGGATTTGTAAATCTGCCAATTTGCAGATTTATTTTGGGACTGTATCCTCCGTTATTTGCTGAAAAGCTCATCTCTTCGTGATTATTGTGCTCAGGCCAAAGCGACGTCTCCTATAAAAATATTACACTGGTTCCATCTAGTGGTATCTTGGTACCAGGCACCTGTGCTAAATCACAAGTTCATATTGTTTCACAAATCTATACTATTGGCCAATTCCGACGTGTGTGTATGTATTGACCAATCTAAAGTGTTGAAATGTCAATGGCTCAACAAACATGCTGTTTTTTTTTTGTTTTTTTTTGGTTTCCTGAAAAGTGGTGGTTTTGGTAATACAAGGATTCCGCCCAATGGCAGGCCGAACTTAGTCGGGCCAGATTTGTCTAATAGAAAAAAGTGATTGGCCACAATCTTGTGGCATCCATCCATCCATTTTCATTACCGCTTATCCTCACTAGGGTTGCGGGCTGCCGGAGCCTATCCCAGCTATCTTCGGGCGGGAGGCGGGGTACACCCTGAACCGGTCGCCAGCCAATCACAGGGCACAGAAACAAACAACCATTCGCACTCACATTCACACCTACGGGCAATTTAGAGTTTTCAATTAACCTACCACGCATGTTTTGGGGATGTGGGAGGAAACCGGAGTGCCCGGAGAGAACCCACCCAGGCACGGGGAGAACATGCAAACTCCACACAGCGGGGCCGGGATTTGAACCCCGGTCCCCAGAACTGTGAGGCAGATGTGCTAACCAGTCTCCAACCGTGCCGGCAATCTTGTGGCATCTATATACAATTAGATCTGTAATCTATAGATAATAAAAAAAAATTTGTATGGCCGTTAATTAATGGCGGATTTTCACGCTATTCATGGTAGGGCTAGGTCCCTATCCCCTGCAAACACCAGGGGCTCACTGCAGAGTGTAATTTGGAAGAAATCTTGACAAGATAATTTCCCTGCCGAGATGCTGATTTTTGTTGAAAAAAGGCCAAGGAACAGGTTTTGCTATTCCCTCACAAATGGCAACGGCTCACAAATAATTAATTTGATGAATAAATCACTGCTGAGAAATATTAATCAGCTCTTGCGCTCGTTTGTGAGAGAGGAGGATGCGGTATTGTGCTGTGTATGATTGACAGGCAGCACACACATATATAATCACGCACACTCACACACAAATATCACTTCACACAAGAGCAACTCTTTCGTTAGCTTTAAAACAACACTGTCCCCTAAAACTGACACAATACGTAATGGTGACCAATTCTGGGAAAGATTTCCATACTGACTTTGGTGTGCATCATGATGTATAAACACACACGCCTAGATACACGCACAGGCCTGGACCAGGGGTTTTGCAAAACCCGGATCATCCGTGCTAATCCACACTCATTAAGGATGAACTACATGATAGCGTGCCACCACCAGTAGCCTTCACGCCCCCACCCATCCCCTCTTTACCCTACTTTCACTCACGCAAACAACCACCGTGGATAAGTGGCAGCTTTGATAGTGATTAGAATAAATTACTGCATGCATTTTTGTTGCCCCTGCTTGAGTAGACAAAACACCTGCCACACTTGGTGATGTAAATCGGGCCACATGTAATTAAGAGTGACAACACTTTTGTTTCACACTTGCAGCACTGTTGTGTGCTCGGAAGTTAGGGTGCTAGGTGTTCCTCGCCACCTTAATCACCGCAGTGACCCTTCAAGCAGAGGAATAATCCAAAAAGAAATGAGGTGAGGGGCGACACGATCAGACTTACTTTTGTAAAATGTGAAAGGGTTCAGATTTAGCAAAACCTTATATTAATTATCAAGGCCCTCACATTGTTGCACAGCACAGATAAGAAATTATTTCTGCACTGGCTTTACCTGTGTGAACATGACAAGAAAGTTCATTGTGAGGTGGGCTGTGAGAGGAGTTTACCTTCAAGCCCCTTGTTCTGAACAGAAAAATGCTACTCTGATACATCTCCTTGCAGTTCTGCTTGTAAAATAATTCAAGATATAACTGTTCTCCTTCCCCAATTAAATGTTTAAGCCCATTTAGGTGGGTGCCCAGTGCAACTTGAAGCAGTGTGGTTTAAAGGGGTGATATCCAATCTTAAAAGGGATGGTTGTGGTTCTTGGTCTCCCCCATGGATTTGGGAAAGGGTCTCATTGTTGAGCAAATTATTGGCTATTATGTATGAAAATAGTGAAACTCCCCAGATTGTTGTCTATAATAAACACACTGAATTTAAAGACAATCTTATCTTTCTTCAAGGTGACTGACTGAATGGCCATTGTGAGTTATACGTAGGGTGAAAAATGGTCAGCTGTTTTCGGCTGGTTTGGGGGAACATTTGTTTTTGGGGGTAAATCAATCGCCAGTCTAACACAAGCCAAAAATTACAGTGCAAGTTGAGGTTACTAAAATGTCAAACTTTACTCAGCTTAGGTGCGTCAAAAAAATTACACGCAGTTTGGGAATAGTATTAAACTGCCAATAATTGATAATAGAAACATAAAAACATACTTGCTCCAACATCATGGTGACCCAAACTTTATTTATTTTCTGTCTTGGGTCAAGAGCAAAAGTGATGTTACACTCTTTTCAAACCAATTTAAATATCACATTTTGTTTACTGTATATCATATACAATCTACACTGTTTCATGCTGCTTCGACATTCTGCAACTTATTTTCTGCTGTGTTTGTTTGTTTTTCACTCAACATATTTCCTGGATCAGCATGGCACATGAGGATGTTTTACTTCTGGTCAGTATTCAGTGTAGTCAAAATGTACAATCGACAGTTCATTAACATCACCAAATTAATTTATCCATTCACAGACTAAGACAACGTACCAAAAGTTACAGGATTATGAATATCACCCATCTCAAGAGCTTAATTATTAACAATAAATACGTAGACTATCCATCCATTCATTTTTTGTACCGCTTATCATCACTACGGTCGTGGGCGTGCTGGATCCTATCCCAGCTATCTTCGGGCAAGAGGTACACCCTAAACTGGTCACCAGCCAATCGCAAGGCACATATAAACAAACAACCATTCGCACTCACATTCACACCTACGGGCAATTTAGAGTCTTCAATCAACCTACCACGCATGTTTTTGGGATGTGGTAGGAAACCGGAGTACCCGGAGAAAACCCTCGCAGGCATGGTGAGAAGATGCAAACCCCACACAGGCGGGGCTGGGATTTTAACCCCGGTCTTCAGAACTGTGAGGCAGATGTGCTAACCAGTCACCCACCGCGCCCCCCATACGTAGACTATTCAATAGAAAATTGCCTATGCGGATTGCACACAACTAACATAAACCATGTATTGTGCATGTGTTTTCAAGATTTGCAGAAGCTAAAAGGCTAATTGAAGCTAAACCTTTTGAAAAACATTGCCCAATAGAACAGGAGCTACGAAGTGAATGTTCTCTCATCATTAAGCAGTCGTGTGTGTGTGTGTGTGTTTGTGTGTGTATGTTCGTGTGCAGACGGGCGGGCGTGTGTGCTTGTGGAAGAGCGGTAGTATTTAATAGACCCCACCTCACCATGAACCCACAGAAAGTGTCATTTGACCTTCATGAACATCTTCCTTTCATTGCAGCAACGGTGGTGATAAATCAGGAAATGACTCCGATTGTAGCTTCCGCTGGTCTTTGTAAAGCTTTCGCTTCCTACCTGACTTTCATTACCTTATGTGGCCTTGAACAATAACCAGGATTTCAATCGAACACACATTTTACAAGTTATTTAGAAGACTGAGACCACATACACAAAGCCACTTTGAACAAGTGAAATTACAAGTACTGTAAACCAAATATGTACAGGTCAAGTTTTATGCTGCAACAAAGTACAACAAACAAAATACTGTAAGAAGGTCTTTATTACAGATATTAACTATACGATAATATACCGTTATAACTCACCTCCACTGTTTTGCCTGTGTGATATATATATATATATATATATATATATATATATATATATATATATATATATATATAAAATATATATATAATATATATATAAATTAAATATATTATATATATTATATCCATCCATCCATTTTCTGAGCCGCTTCTCCTCACTAGGGTCGCTGGAGCCTATACCAGCTGTCATCGGGCAGGAGGCGGGGTACACCCTGAACTGGTTGCCAGCCAATCGCACGGCACATAGAAACAAACAACCATTCGCACTCACAGTCACACCTACGGGCAATTTAGAGTCTCCAATTAATGCATGTTTTTGGGATGTGGGAGGAAACCAGAGTGCCCGGAGAAAACCCACGCAGGCACGGGGAGAACATGCAAACTCCACACAGGCGGGGCCAGGGATTGAACCCGGGTCCTCACAACTGTGAGGCTGACACTCTAACCAGTCGGCCACCGTGCCGCCTATATATTATATATATTATATTATATATATTATATATATTATATATATTATATATATTCTTCCGCTTATCCAAGGTCAGGTCACAAGGCCAGTAGCTTTAGCAGGGACGCCCAGAATACCCTCTCCCCAGCCACGGGTCTCCTCCTGGTGGGACATGCCCGGAACACCTCAAGACAAGACCCCAAGATACTTGAACTCCTCCACTTGGGGCAGGATCTCATCCCCCACTTGGAAAGGGCATGCCACCCTTTTCCGACTGAGGACCATGGTCTCAGATTTGGAGGTGCTCCAGTGAGAGTTGGAGATCACATCTTGATCAAGCCAACAGAAACACATAATCTGCAAAAAGCAAAGATGCAATACTGAGGCCACCAAACCGGACGCCCTGTACGCCTCGGCTGCGCCGAGAAATTCTGTCCATAAAGGTTATGAACAGAATCGGTGACAAAGGGCAGCTTTGGCGGAGTCCAACCCTCACCGGAAAAGAGTACAACTTTCTGCCGGCAATGCGGACTAAACCCTGACACTGGTCGTAAAGGGACTGAACAGACCGTATCATGGGGTTTGGTAACCCATACTCCTGAAGCACCCCCCACAGGACTCCCCGAGGCATACGGTCGAACGCCTTCTCCAAGTCCACAAAACACATGTAGACTGGTTGGGTGAACTCCCATGCACCCTCGAGGACCCTACTGAGGGTATAGAGCTGGTCCACTGTTCCACAGCCATGACGAAAACCACATTGCGCCTCCTGAATCCAAGATTCGACTTCCCAACGGACCCTCCTCTCCCGCACCCCTGAATAGACCTTACCAGGGAGGCTGAGGAGGGTGATTCCCCTGTAGTTGGAACACGACCCCAGTTTGCCAATCCAGAGGCACTGTTCCTGATCTCCACGCGATGTTGCAGAGGCGTTTCAACCAGGACAGCCCCACAACATCCATCCAGCCTTGATGAATTCCTGGAGAATCTCATCCAACCTTGCCACCGAGAAGCTTTTTAACCAACTCGGTGACCTCAACCCCAGATATAGGTGCGCCAGCCTCAGAGACCCCAAACTCTTCCTCACGGGAAGGCATGTCGGTAGAATTGAGGAGGTCTTCGAAGTATTCTACCCACCGACTCACAATGTCCCGAGTTGAGGTCAGCAGCGCCCCACCCCCACTATACACAGTGTTGATGGTGAACTGCTTCCCCCTCTTGAGACGCCGGATGGTGGACCAGAATTTCTTTGAAGCTGTCCGGAAGTCTTTCTCCATGGCCTCACCTTCCTCCCCCCACCTCCCTCCTCCTTTTTTCTTCAGCGACCACCAAACTGGATTCCGCTTGGCCAGTACCCATCAGCTGCCTCAGGAGTTCAGCTTGATGGCATCCCTCACCGTTGGTGTCCACCAACGGGTTCGGGAATTGCCGCCACAACAGGCACCGACCACCTTACGGCCACAGCTCTGGTGGGCCGGCTCAGCAATGGAGAACATGGTTCACTTGGACTCAATTTCCCCTGCCTCCCCCGGAACATGAGCAAAGTTCTATTGGAGGTGGGAGTTGAAACTCCTTCTGATGGGTGTCTGCCAGACATTCCCAGCAGATCCTCACAATACGTGTGGACCGGCGTCTTCCCCCAGTATCGAAGCCAACTCACCACTAGGTCGTGATCAGTTGACTGCTCCGCCCCTTTCTTCACCAGAGTGTCCAACACATGCGGCCGCAACACAACACAACCACAAAGTCAATCATCAAACTGCGATCGAGGGTGTCTTGGTGCTAAGTGCACATCTGGACACCCTTATGCTTGAAGATGGTGTTCGTCATGGACAATCCGTGATGAGCACAGAAGTCCAATAACAGAACACCGCTCGGGTTCTGATCGGGAGGACCGTTCCTCTCAATCACGGCCTTCCAGGTCTCACTGTCATTGCCCTTGTGAGCATTGAAGTCCCCCAGCAGAACGATGGAGTCCCCAGCGGGAGCGCTCTCCACCACCCCCTCCAAGGTCTCCAAAAAGGGTGTGTACTCTGAACTGCTGTTTGGTGCATAGCCACAAACAATAGTCAGGACGCGTCCCCCCCACCCGAAGGCGGAGGGAGGCTACCCACTCGTCCACCGGGTAAACCCCAATGTTGAGCCGGGGGGCAATAAGTATGCCAACACCTGCTTGGCGCCTCTCATCGTGGGCAACTCAAAAGTGGAAGAGAGTCCAACCCCTCTCAAAAGGACTGGTACCAGACCCCAACCCGTGTGTGGAGGCGAGCCCGACTATATCAAGTCTTCTCGACCTCACAAACCAGCTCGGCTCCTTCCCTGCCAGAGAGGTGACATTCCACGTCCCTAGAGCCACCTTCTGTAGCCGGGTATCGGATCATCAAGGTCCCCGCCTTCGTCCACCGCCCAGCTCACACTGCACCCGACCCCTATGGCCACTCCCACAGGTGGTGAACCCATGGGAAGAGGCACCCATGTTACCCTTTCGGGCTGTGCCCGGCCGTGCCCCATGGGTGCAGGCCCAGCCACCATGCGCCCACCTTCGAGCCCCACCTACGGGCCTGGCTCCAGAGGGAGGCCCCGGTGACCCGCATCCGGGCAAGAGAAACCTACATCCATTGATATTGTTCATCATAGGGGTCTTTTAGCCGTGCTTTGTCTGCTCCCTCACCTAGGACCTATTTGCCATGGGTGACACTACCAGGGGCGTGAAGCCCCAGACAACTTAGCTCCTAGGATCATTGGGACACACAATGCACACACGCAGCATTTTGGACCATTTGGAGAGACTTTAATTACTTTCTGGACCAACACTGTATGTCACTAGGAACTTTGCCTCTGAGGTTGTAGAAGCCAAAGAAGATTATTTTGGTTTTGTCTGAGTTCAATAGTAGGAAAATATCGGTCATTCAACTCTTGATTTCTTTAAGGCATGCCTGAAAATTGGTTAACTTATTTGTTTCCTCAGGTTTTCTACAGTCAATATGTAAAGTCGTGTGTCAACGGCATAGCAGTGGAAGTTGTCAGTATGTTTTGTAATAATACTACCCAAGGAAAGCATGAAGAGACTAAAGTGTACTCAGCCAAGTACGGACCCCTGTGGGACGCCATGACCCAAGTTTTATATGCATTGAGTCTTTGTTACCGTTATTTACTGTACAAAGTGTCGGCAATCTGACAAGTAAGATTTAAACCAATTTAAAGCAGTTCCTTTAATTCCAATGGCATGCTCTAACCTCTGTGAAAGGATATAGTGGTCAAGTGTATCAAAGCTGCACTAAGGTCAAAGACAAGTATGGCGGAGAGGCCTTTGTCTGAGGCTGTAAGGAGGTCGTTAGTAAATTTCACTAGGGCCGTCTCAGTACTAGGGTTTATTCTGAATCCCGACTGATACTACTCAAATAAATTATTTTGTAGAAAGTTAGACATTTGCTTGGCAACTGCTTTCGGAAAATTGGATATTGGTCTGTAGTTGGCAAGAATGGCCGGTCAAGAGTTTGACGTCAACTAAAATCCCATTTTGCATTGGAAACTACATTTAATTACTGCATAATACCTTTTGAGTATTTTATTGTATGGTATGTGGTAAATAACAGTAGAAATTACAAAAATGTCTAAAAGTGCAGGATGCAGGTGGGGCTATCTGATAACCACCTTAGACCTGAGACTCAAGATAATCACTGACTGGTCCAAACACCCTTGAAGTCAAAAAGAGAGAACACAATAGCCCTCTTTTGTAAGAGGGGACTTTTCCGAGGGGGGTAGTTTCCCTCCATTGAGGCATTGCTGGATTAACCTAATCAGAGGATTAATCAGACTTGAAACACTGACGGCTGTGCTGGTGGGGTCTTTATGCGACAGAATTAGGATAGAATTAGGGAGATGGTACTCTCCCAGTGTTCCCTTTAGATCTCTCTGCTTGCCAAAACACCCGATAGGCAATGGGGGGAATTAGGCTTCCAGTTTGCTCCAACTGGAGTTTTGGAACTGGGTCCCTCAATATTCGTCTCATCATTGTTCAGACAAACATTTAATGATTGTTTTGAGCTCATCTAGCACGGTACCCTTAAAAATGAGTGAGCAAAGGCTAAAATTATCTTATTGTCGAAACATTTATCATAACCATGCACCAAAGAAAACCTCAATATCCCACTTGACGATGTGGACTATTTTACACGAGTAAGGCTCATTATACTGTATGTGCAGAAGCTTCTGTATTGCTTTGTCAAATTTTGCATACCTTCTTAGAGAAACAGGAGAGCAAAACAGTAACCCTTTCAATTCAAGATCTGTGCTATAGAAAGACCATCATTTGCAGGATAAAGTCATGGCAGAGTGGGCAGACTACAACCACAACTGCCCACCTCCTTTCACTTGACCAACGGGTGTAGCAAAGAGGTGGGCATCACACACTGTCCTCATATAATTGTGTGGGGAAATCATTTTTCAACCGTAGCTTTGGCTCCCACCTCCCAGGGGCACTTTTCTTAAACAATAATCCTAAAGTGTGAGTGCTGGGCCAGCGAGAAAATACATCTACAGCCCCAAAGTGGGACGGGAAAAATAAACAAAATTCACCTTGGTTTTGATAAGTAAAAATGTATGGTAGTCATAAAGGAGCAGCTGTTTTTTTTAAATTATTATTATTATTATTATTAACATAGAACTTTTGATAATGCAATAATTTAAACCAGATTGAGGGTGAATGGTCTGGTGGCACGTTACTTTTTTCCCCTTTTTTTTTAATCATAATTGCTTTGCAGACACCATATGTACTGTAATATATAGTGAAAACTATCATTTAGGATATCATCATACTTAAAATTGGCCATGAGCAAAGACTTTTCAGCTTGGAGTTTACACATCCAGGAAGTTGATTTGTTTGTAGACATAAAGTATCGCTTGAAAAAAGATTTTACTGTCAATACCCATTCAGTCGTATTGACTCAGATAAATTCCGGGATGCTACTGATAATAGTTGACAAATGGGCTCTACTCCTCCTTCTGCAACAACCAATACATCTCCCCAAGTCCCCTGTCCTCTACCTCCATTAGATTGTATTTTGTGATATGATTTATGAATGAAGTTCTGGCTGTGTACGACCCAAGAATGTTCAAACAACAAGAGAAACGCTTTGAGTGTCCAGTGCTCTGCCAAAACGAAGAAACAATAGGCTAACAATAATCATTTTGTTTAATATTTCAAGAAACCACTTTGGTTTATCCTCATCCTGTATCTTGTCATCTCATTGGGAGAAACATTATTAAAGGAATGATAAACTTAAAAGGGCCATTGGAATGTTTGGCATTGTCAGTGAATGGCTCACAAGACCTCTGGCTAACAGAGCATGATAGCTTGAGGGGTGAGAAGATTTAACTGATATCACAGTAGTGCAGAAACAACATAATTTCATAATCCCACATTGGGACTGCAATTCCCTATTTGCCAGTGTCTGGTCATTGGAGGACAATGAGTTAACAGCTATCAGAGGCTGCTGGAGCAGGCCTGGGACGGTAAAATCGGGTAATGTTCGGTATGCTCTGCATGGTACAATATGCCGTTTACTGACCATGTTTTTTTAGGTTTTGCACATGAGCTACGCATTCAGGGCGAGTGACATGGCTTTTATGCGGTTTCTGTCTTATGTTACACAATGCAACGTTTCATCTTTTTCAGTATCCTTTTTTTTAAGAGTGACATTAACAAAGCTAGTTTAGGCAGCAGTCTGTGTCTCCCACCAGTCACATTACTCTCTGCAGGGGGCGTCACCGTCCAAGCTCTCGGGCTGGTCTGCAGCTCGGTAAGAAAACTGTGGCATGGTATTAGCAGCAGTTTTGCCACAGTTACCTTGAAAAAGTAACAGTTACTTTACTGATTACTTGAGTTTAAAAGTAACTTAGTTACTTTGCTGATTGCTTGATTTCAAAAGTTAGAAAAAAGTAACTTTTTGGTTACTTTCGGCAGCTGCCAAGGGGCTGGAATATAACTTATCCACAGTAAAAAAAAAAAGCATTAGCTTAACCGTACCCATTACTTAGTATTGCACACCACAGAAGTTACAGAATGATGTCATCAACATGGAGCAATAACTTAAATATTAGTGTAGTTGAAGCCACATTAAATCAGCAACTTAGTGCAGACTTGATATGCCAACACAATACAGTAAGTTCCTAAACAAGCAAATCGTTCTCAGTACACTGCTGATTGTGGTCCATAAAAGCAACTGTGTGTGCGTGCGTGTGTTTGTGTGCGTGCGCGTGCCTTAGTGCGTGCGTGTACGTAAACGTGAAAGTGAGTGACACACATTCACACACCATTGCTCCCACCACAGTAATTTTGATGCGAAGAGCAAGAAAACTTTTTTTCTTACTACGTGGCATCAGCCATGCAGCGCGTTCAACCAGCTCACAGACAAAGTTGAGAGTTCTCACTTTTCATTTTAAATATTATTTAAGCTTAGTATTGTAAGTCCTTCAGTGATTCAGTCCTTGCCCTCTATGACCGATTGATGAGCGCGCATTCGGTATGAATAATGCATTGCGCGCTTAACACGCCAGTAAAACTGTATCCTTAATGTGTAAATAAAAAAGTTACAACAATCGAATACACTGTTTACTAAGGAAAACAACAAAAACAGTGTGGTGAAAGTGAAATCGTGCATTTCTTGGCACTTTTATGGTAGTGCCCCATCACTGTGGATTGTAGACTCAACAATCACTTCCCAATCGCTTTTCTTTCTTTGTATTGGAAAAAAAAGGTGGTCTTGGTTAAAGGCTACTGCACACTTGGATTGCTCTTTCTTTGAATCACCAGCTACAAATCACTGTTTGGTGAAAGACATTGATGATGCAAAAATAACTATTGATGGATTGAAGAAGTAACTGTAATCTAATTACTTTCCTGGGAAAATTAGCACGTTACTTCGCTTGTTACTCAAAATGCTGGATTTTTGGATCACTGATTAGCATTGGAAACATTTTGCTAGTGATGAAGAGAGAGAAGAGATGAAGCTTCATGAAGCATTGTAACACTTCAGCCAGTGGTTCGCGTAATGGTTCATTTCTTGATGCTTCATTGCACACGAAACCACCTTCTGGCCATGTGCATAATCACAGGCAGCTGTATCTTTACAACATACAGTATGTGTTGCATTGCATTTTTGCCTCTTATTGGCTATTGTGAATGACTATGTATTACAAAACATGTTAAACAAAATGTTTGACCAAGTAATTTCCCAACATAAAGTGTAAAATATATTATTTTTGAAAGTATTCTGTGTGCTTAAAATGTTCATTATTACTGGTATGACAGGTTCTATCATGTTTTTCTGTCACTTTGGGAAAATGGCATGGGCTTAAGAGGGCAGAGGATTTTGAAAGTGCTTATTTCGAAATAACAGTTTATCATCATTTTTGTGTTAAGTGATTAATTCAAGAGCAAGATTTTTAAATTGGGGTACAGTAATTTATCCTCTCCCAGTGTGGTTTTATTTTACCTTGCTTTCTGTGAACACAATAAATACTTTCCTCATGAATAAAATAAGAAACGGTGGAAAATTCAGTTTTTGATAAACAAATGTAATTGATAAACCTCAATGATAGTTCATTATGCGGTGCGGTCTCGCTTAGGGTTCAAACTCAGGCGACCACCATATCCCCGGTTGAGAGTCGAGTGCACCAACCGGTGGGCTATTAGACCAGGGTCCTGGGTTAGCGGGCAGCAGCCTCTTTCCAAGGATTCCGAGGAGTGATGGATTCGCTCGCTATCTCTGCTGTCCAAGCTATGTCCAAACTCCTGTCAACACTCCAAACTCTATTAGCCTATACAAACTACACAGTCTTTATCCAAACTGAGGTGACCGTAACTCTATATAAAACACACACACACATTTTGAATGGAGCCTGCATAAGGGCTTTAGATTGCTGTCAAACCTCGCGGCAAACCCTGAAGCGCTTCCCGAATCGGTCACGTGGTACAGCCAGGCAGTGAGGCTTCGGACGTCATCACTTCCGGGTCCGCCCCTAAATGAAGCAAGCCTCGATACGCGCTTGGCGGAAACGCCCCCTCCATTACTCGACACGCCTCGAAGACTCGGCACATCTCGTAACATCACTACATTTTGCTTACACAGCCAACAGTTAAGGCAAACTGAAAGATATTCCAAACTAAGTCTGCAAAGGCTGATATAAAGCCGACGGAGAAGGGAATACCGACGGAGAAGGGAAATGAAGCAAGCCTCGATACGCGCTTGGCGGAAACGCCCCCTCCATTACTCGACACGCCTCGAAGACTCGGCACATCTCGTAACATCACTACATTTTGCTTACACAGCCAACAGTTAAGGCAAACTGAAAGATATTCCAAACTAAGTCTGCAAAGGCTGATATAAAGCCGACGGAGAAGGGAATACCTCCAATACAGTGTGGCCAAACAATTCGTTTACAATTTAAATGACTTACCTTCAAATACTAGTCAAACAAATGTGAATTATTTTGTGACAACCAAACTTGTGCCCCGCAGGTTACATTTGATGAGGTAATTAAGCAATAGTGTTCTTTGTGGATGAGCGGAGTCAAGCACTACATTTAATTGCGAATCGAGCTTTTAAATGACAATTTACAGTAAATGTTTTGTCTATGAGGAAAAAAATTTAATGCGCTCAAATATAGGAATTGTTACACTGTATGAACCGAACCATGGTTTTTGTGAAGCAATCCACCCCGACTGTAGTCACAATTATGACACAAACACAGGCACGCACGCACGCGCGCGCGCACGCACACACACTGTAACGGTAATGTAGACTGCGTTGCCATTATTTGAAAAACGATCATCACATCAGGGTGGCTTTCCTTACAACTCATCATCACAGTGGGATAATACAAACATCCATTAGCAGAACGGGGGGAGCATATGTACAAACAATATACTTTCCAGTCAGCAGGCTATAGCTACAACAGAAGGGAAAATTAACTCCTTAAGGTTCAACAAAAGACTGGGAGTTAAAGTAGGACTAAACAGGCCCAAAAAAAGTCATGTAAATTCGACACATCACAGAAAACAGTAATGTTAACAAGCCTGCCAAATTTGAATGAATAATAAGATTTTTTTTAAACATCGCAAAATATATAAAATCAGGTTTCAAAACTGAAATAATAAGGAACACCTCTCAGCTCTCAGGCGCTTGGATGTGACAAAAGGAATCAGGGGGTGATAGCTTATACGATGTAAAATCACATTAGGAGGCGCAACTTCACAATTGAATGGTTATTGTGGACTATAATTATAAAAATAAGCACACAAGTCAACTTACCCTCGTTGTTGGTGACATAATGTCACAGCCGAACACAGCACCTGACGACAGCGGCACGGTAGGAGGAAACCCAGGTAGTTAGACAGTCGGCACTGCCCCATTCACTAGTATCAAGTTACCCACGAAGCCATGTTGTCTCCGGTGAAAGTTTACAAAACTATCCGTCGTAAAATGCGCACCGCAGTAGTGTTGGCTGGTGGTGTTTGATGTTCAGCTCGCCATCTGTGTGTGTCTTTAAAAAGTCAATCGATCGCTTTTTTATTTCCCAATTTTTTGGGAGCTTAAAAAATTGTTACCGAGCTGTTCTGTAAATTGAGGTATCCAGCAAAGATGCATTTTTGGGGTGTAGCCATCGTTAGCTTGCTAACTGCAAGCTGGACAATGGACCTTGTTATGGAAGCTAAGCACAGCTAACTCACAACTGCAGCATAGTCAAATGACATGATGTCACTTTGTATTTCTATAATGGGGAGGGAACTCGCACTAGAAATTTCAAGACCCAGCCCCGTGATGTCATGGCTGTGTTTTAGCACCGCCCACAAAATCAGGAAAATTCAAACGGTGAAAAAGATGCGTAAGCTATATGTCAACAATTCAGCAGTATATTGTTATAAGTCTTTGCATACGTTTTCAGCACTTATCTTCAAACATCCTTCCATCCATCCATTTTCTTTACCGCTTATCCTCACTAGGGTCGTGGGCAGCTGGAGCCTGTCCTAGCTATCTTCTGGCGGGAGGCGGAGTACACCCTGAACTGGTCACCAGCCAATCGCAGGGCACATAGAAACAAACAACCATTCACACTCACATTCACACCTATGGGCAATTTAGAGTCCTCAATCAACCAACCACGCATGTTTTTGGGATGTGGGAGGAAACCGGAGTGCCCGGAGAAAACCCACGCAGGCACGGGGAGAACATGCAAACTCCACAGAGGCGGGGCCGGGATTTGAACCCCGGCCCCCAGACTTGTGAGGCAGATGTGCTAACCAGTCGCCCACCGTGCCGGATATCTTCAAACATATTTAATGTATTTAGAAACAAAACACGGATATCTGCTCCGAGCCCCTTTAAGCATTTTGGGTAGAAATGTATCCCTATTTTTCATAAATTGTATTTAAGGTATTACAGTATGTCAGATTTACAAGATGACCTATCCATCCGTTTTCCATACTGCTTATCCTCACTAGGGTCGCGGGGGT